>NC_057718.1:72532318-72557805 GCF_004010195.1 Chiloscyllium plagiosum | reverse complement strand
GAACAGCACAGCAGGTCAGGCAGCATCTAGGGAACAGAAGATTCGACGTTTCGGGCACATGCCCTTCTTCAGGAATGAGCAGAGAGTGTTCAGCAGGAGAAGATAAAAGGTAGGGAGGAGGGACTTGGAGGAGGGGAGTTGGAAGTGGAGGAGATGCGGTGGAGGGCACCGTCGACCACGTCGCCTTCCTGACCTGCAGTCTTCTTGTTGACCTCTCCGCCTCCATCCTACTCCGACCTATCACCCTCACCTTGACCTCTTTCCACCTATCACATTTCCAACGCCCCTCCTCCAAGTCCCTCCTCCCTACCTTTTATCTTCTCCTGCTGAACACTCTCTGCTCATTCCTGAAGAAGGGCCTGTGCCCGAAACGTCGAATCTCCTGTTCCCTGGATGCTGCCTGACCTGCTGTGCTGTTCCAGCAATAAAGTTTCAACTGCTTGCTTAGCTCTCCAACTGATACTTTAGACATTAATTTCTTCCACCACTGATCATATCTGACTCAAAAAATTATGTTTGATTCTCTTTCCAAAGATGTCACCAGACCTGTTGATTTCTTCAGTATTTCTGTGATTGTTTATGACTTGAAACTTTACCATATTGTGGAAAAGGGGAAAGTAACTTTGAAAAAAGTGTGCATTCTGTCATGTCATGTAAAGTTTAACATAAATAACAATGAAATTTTGATTGCAATCTACGCTGATTTTGAAGCTTCCTAACTTGATATGACATTCTCTTCACAGGATTTCAGTGCAGAATTTAGTAGACAGCTGGCCATCCCTTTTAACATTGCTGAAAGATTCTGTTCAACTTTATCTACCACCACCAGGGCAATTTCTTATCCTTGGGTAAGAAGAACTAGAATTTATTCAGGGTAGGTAGGAGGCGCAGAGAGGCAGGATTACATTTTTAATGTCAAAATATTCTAATGCGGACTTAAGTATTGTATGTGAATTGGATTTGATCAAGTGCTTTGGGAAAAGGCTCTTGACATGCAGTTAATTTAGAATTATTGTTGCCTGCATGGATCTGGAACTGGTAGACTCTCACTCCTTTCGAGACTTAACTGTTCAAGGCAGACTGTCATATTTACCCAAAAGTTTTGGGTGAAGATAGCATTGATGGAGAGTGAAATCAAACCATCTAAGATGCATCCAGTGTTCAACTGTGAAGTGAACTGAGGAATTATAAACAAGTCACTGGGATGAATAACACAGAAGATGTTTGACCCTGTTCTGAAAGCTTATCTAAAATTTCAGGAAGCCGTAATGACTTCAGATGCAGTATAATTTAAAGTTGCATACAAATCTATTCTGATTCTTTAATGATTCTACTGTAAATGAAGAATCTTCAGAAACCCTCATTTAAATTTTGGTTGTTGTTCCAGAAAATCCCAACTTTAAATAAAGCATAGAATCATAGAATCAATGGGAAGCAGACCAACTGTCCCATTGAGTCTACACCAGTCCTCTGAAGAGCGTGTCACCCAGATGCACCTTCCTATCCTGTTACTGTAACCCTGCACTTCCCATGGATAATCCACCCACCCTACACATCCCTGGGCACTATGGGCAATTTAGCACAGACAGTCCACCTAACCAGCACATCTCTGGACTGTGGGAGGAAACCCACACAGGCATGGAGAATGTGCAAGCTCCCGAGGATGGAATTGAACCCAGGTATCTGGTGCTGTGAGGCATAGTGCTAACCATTGAACCATCATGATGCTCATCTTTTAAATGAAATGGTATTACGTGAAACATTGATTCCCATAGGAATCATTATTAAAAGTTAAAGTCCATAGGACCTTCTTTAAAAAATAAAAAAAAAACATTATTACTGTACCGTGTAAGTTGAAATATAGTGCTTTAACTCACTAAATTGTCATGATGGTGAATTAAATAAGTATCGATATAAAATTAAACATTTTGGGATACTATTGGATAGCAGTTGCAGCCTGGCCCAAGCAGGCTACCTGGACCTTGTTGGTGGGGGTTCCCTGGTGCAGACATTCAGCAACATAATATGGCTGGAAGTTGCAAGACTGGGTAGGGGGAACAATCTCAAGTCAAAATGTGACAGAAATCGCACCAAAATGGCACCAATTGGGTCACAATGCTATAGTAAACTGCATTGAAATAAATTAATTAGATTTCAGGGCCCAATAAAAAAGTGAAAGAAAAACGGGTAATGGTAAATGAAGATTTCCAGTAATATACTTATAATATTTTCAATGATCTGTGTCTGAAGCCATTAACGACTCATTTCCGTAGAGGTAACGTAGCCAGTAGGAATGAAAATGTGCAGTGGTTATTCGTATTCATAATGCCAAAAATACAGTAGAGATGCATTAAAGGCATTGTGCATTGATATTACTAAACATTAATCACTTAATCAGCATGACCAATGTTAGTCACCACATTTGTTGGACATTGGTCCATGTTTCCATACAAAACAAGTGCATTGCAAAAATAGTTTATTGATTGCTGAATGCTTTGGAATGGGCTGAGGATTTAGGAATGCTTTTAATATTATTTTGTTCTTGACTTTTGTCTGCAGAGTACTTAACGAATTTATCATGAAAAATCCCAATCTGGAAAACAAAAAGGACCAAAGAGACCTACAGGTAAAGCTAGCTATATTTGATAAATCTACTTTGAGAACCCAATTAGTTAATGATAAATCAATCTTGTCGCATCAATATTACATTAGTAAGTGACATTTAAAGCCTGCTTATGTCTTTGATGTGCTAGGATATCACCCATAAGATAGTGGAGGCCATTGGAAACATTGCAGGGTCTTCTTTGGAGCAGACCACCTGGCTAAGGAGGAATCTCGAAGTAAAAGCTTCTCCACAAATCCTATTGGAAGGAAACAACTTGGAAAGAGATGTTGAAGGTGTGAAACATTCTAATTCTGACACTATGTGAACACACCTATCAAAACCATTAATGAAATAGACATTTTAAAAGAGTATTAAACTCTTTGGATAAAATGCTAGTCATGGTTAGCTGGGGAGGCATTAGGTGATGGGTAAAATAACTTAACCAGCTTTCCCAATTGAATACATCAACAGTAATCTTCAGTGTCAACTTAGGAGCCAGTCTGCTAATATCACCATATAATTTTTTTTGTTCTTAATGAAAAATACTTTATATCTCAAAGCGAAAAATGCTTATTCTCAACTTGGAATTAATTTAACTTTAGGATCGACAATAGTTTTCAACTTTAAGTGCTCTTTGAATTTAATTTAAGAAATGATTTGATGCAATGAAATAGATTTTACAATCAACAATGAACATACAGTGCCAGCTATTCAGTACCACTTGGCTGACCCCATTGAAGAATTCTTAATGAGTCAAGCAGAGAGAGTAAATTAGAATGTTTAGTTCAATGTAATATTGTATTCAGAAATAGAAAAAATTAGATGGAATTGAGAGGTGAAACCAAAAGGTAAATATCTTGTTTTAAGATTAACAACAAAAAGTAAAATCTGAAGGAACAAAATTCCAGGCTTGTAAAGGTAACTTTTCAGTGTCTAGATAGATTATTTGGTTGAGGACATTGAAACCTAGCCTTGTAACTCGATTAGGCAGTGGTTTGTGGTACTCAAAAATCAATGGAAGCAACTTTTTTAATAAATGGGAGATTTCTATAGTATTGATTTTACTAGTTTTAATTGGGTTTCATGACATTTTCAGTTCAAAACCATTTTTAGTTATGTTGTTATTTGACTTATATATTCTGTCCTGTCCAGATATTATGTTGACCCCGGTGATGGAGACGTCCAGTATCACACCTTCTGTATACAGTGTGCATGCACTGACCTTACTGGCTGAGGTATGGAAACTTAACACATCTTGCTTAAATATTTTTTCTCTTGACACCTTTACGCTCCAGATGTTCCACTACAAAGGGACTGACTTCCATTGGAGAACTCATGTGAAGGTAGATTTTTTGCATTGACATGTTATCATTTAGGACTCCATATCTGAGCCTGATGCTGCTATAGCTCATTTTCCAACAAAATCACTGCGTAGCAGACAGAAGTTTTCTATTTCCTTTACTGAAATATCCCAC
Organism: Chiloscyllium plagiosum; assembly: GCF_004010195.1. Lineage (NCBI taxonomy): Eukaryota > Metazoa > Chordata > Chondrichthyes > Orectolobiformes > Hemiscylliidae > Chiloscyllium > Chiloscyllium plagiosum. Next base: position 72,553,725 of record NC_057718.1, on the reverse strand, counting down.
TGCTGTTCCTAGGTATTAGGCTGAATCAGCATGACTTGATCATCAGTTGGATCACTTTGGTTACTCCTGGTGTAATTTGGAGGCTCCTGTCTGGTTTGCATGTTTGGACACTGTAGAAGTCCTACATGCACACATGTTCTGAAATTGTGTGGGAAGTCTAAACTTTAATGCTCTGATTGCACTGCCTCGTACCCTGCACAAAATTTTCAACACTGAGCTCAAGGTCAGAGTTATGAACTAGCTACAATGAACTTACCTGCACACCTAGCGTGGCAGTGTCAGGCTGGTTAATACCTGGTCAACAGTGCCTCCACGCCTGTGCAAACCACATACTAGATTCGACCACTCTCTGATCCAACTTGACTTCCTCCCCAACTAGAATACCCCTCCCAGCCTGACTAAGCATCAATTGACCTGACCCATGTGCCTCCCTAACCTGGCAACCTTCCCTCCAACCCAATCCCCCCACCGTCCTCACCACTCCTGGCAACAGAACTCTGCAGTCACCCCCTCACCTAACACCAGCCTATCAAAATATCTGAATGTGAGCTAGAGTTGTAAAAGGGTATGCGTTGTCTCCTTCCTTCAACTCTCCTGGAGAGGTTGGGAGGCAGACTTCTGCTTTTGCTGGGATGCAAGTCCCAGTTGAAAATGCAGCAGGGTATAAAAAGCTTCAAGAGCAACAGCAATGTGCCCAAAATCATTTTTGACAGGAAGATGTGGTCCTATATCTCTATAAGTATGTCCTGAAAAAGGGTCACTGAACTTGAAACATTAATTTTGTTCTCTGTCCATAGATGCTGCCAGACCTGCTGAGTTTCTCTGGCAATTTCTGATTTTGGTTCAGATCTTCAGCATCTGCAGTTCTTTGTTTATCTCTGTAAATGTCCATTCCAATTTGAATAGATGCCTTCTGTCCTATAACATGTTTCAATTTCCCAAGGATCTCAAGCCTCCCTCCTGCATGACACATCAAATCACAAACTAATTGTCCCCATCATCCTATCCCTATTCTTTGGAGTACGTGTCATAGGAAGTAATCCAGAGATTACTATCTTCATTTTTTTTTTAAAACTATTTCCTTCATTCTTGAATAGGACCTCAAATCTTCCCTCTCTATTTCATTGCATTGGGTCAGGTCAGTTGAGACTTAGTCAGGCTGGAAGGGGTACTCAAGTTGGGGAGGAAGTCAAGTTGAATCAGGGTGTGGTCAAATCTAGCATGCAGTTTACTCATTTACTGTATGCAGAATATTCTACGCTTTCTGTGCTGCTCTTTACTCTCACATCAGGGAAGCAACGTACAATGCAGGACTACATACAGGTTCAAGTTACGATTGATTGGTAGTGACTTTGAACTTGTTACCTACAAGCCTGATGAAAGAGATCTGGAGCTTGTTACAAACAACCTTGATGAAAAAGACGAACTGTGATTTCAGAAGAAAGCAAGGTGGGATAGTACAGCAATAGGGAATAGAACAGTACATGGTACTGATGGTTAGGCTGAAAGTACCGAACAGGATTTTTAAGGTCTGATCAAAATAAATTCAAGAAGACACATGGGCTTCAATATATAGCAAAAGTATTAGCTTGATCTCCTTCATAAAGCAACTAATGAGCAAATCAATAGCTTAAACTATACATATGCAAACTAATGAGTTTCGTTGGGGGACTGGCGATGATGGCACTTGGAGTGTAATCTCAGATTCTATGGCACTAGTTTCATGAACTCCAGTCTGATGGTGAAGGTCCACGGCTCTGTTCTCGCAAACACCAGCCCGATGGTGAAAGTGCCATGAGCTGGGAAAAGTCCCTAAATTAATACTATTCGGAATGTGATACTAATTGCCATCTCTGAGTGTTTTTTCCAAACATTCCTTCATGCAAAAACTGGTTCAGGTTTACCTGTGTCTCTGCACAGCAGTCTGTCCCCAAGCTCACCCAAGTTCATTGCAGTTACCTTCTAGCCAAAGCAGGCTGTTTTTATACATATTTTCACTTATTTTGCTTGTATTGCTTATTGCCATGTCCAATTAACTCTTAACAATTTGGGTTGGAGATATTTTTAAGCCTACCGCAGCATTTCACTCATAATATCTTCAAAACAGATGATTGAGATGATAAGCACATACATGTTGTTGCTGATTTTACGAGACCGTAAAATTTAAGATTGACTCATGCTTCACAAGCAACAGGTTTATACGTGAATTTAGATTCTCCAGCTCTTCAATATTTCCCCTCTTTGTCTCCAATTGTATTTTTACCTCCACCTCATCAATACTACTGTTATTGTTTTACAATCAGTTTGTCTATGGATTGTGTGTCAGTGCCTTATTATTTAAACTGTTTTTGTGCTCTTCCAGCCCACACTAACTATTTTGTCAAGTATATCCATTCTTCAGTGCATTTTTGCCATGCATTCCTGCTCCTTAGTTACATCAGATGTAACAACCACTTCTGCATATTTACATAGGTATTCTAAGATTATGCTATGCATTCTTGATTTTATGAAAAATTAAAAGTTGGTGAAGGATGTCTATGTATCCTCTGTAATTCATTCCTGAAGAAGGGCTTATGCCCAAAACGTCGATTCTCCTGCTCCTTTTATGCTGCCTGACCTGCTGCGCTTTTCCAGCAACACATTTTTAAGCTCTGATCTCCAGCATCTGCAGTCCTCACTTTCTCCTATGTATCCTGTTTGCCTGGTTCCACTGTTCCTGGTGGTGGCTAAATCATCCAATTCAGTTCACTTTTAGAAACAAAATCACACTGGCAATGGAATGATTGTAATGACGACAACCTTAAATGCTCCTAGTTTTAGACATTTCAACTCTGGAGAAAAAAATTCAACCCTATCTATGAATCTCATGATTTTCTTAGACTTCTATCCAGTCTCCCCACAACTTCCACCGTTCGAGAGAAAAGAACCTGAGTTTTTCTAGCCTCTCCTTATAGCTCTTATCTTTTAATCTAGGCAGCATCCCAGTAAACCTCTTCTGCACCCTCTGCAAAGCCTCACATTCTTCCTGTAATGTGGAGAGCAGAATTGATTGGAATTCTGTTAAGTATGCCTGAATCAAAATCTTATGAAGCTGCAACATGATATCCTCTTCTACACCCTCTGCAAAGTCTTGAACCTATGATGCTTTCAGACTAGTCCTTGTTTTAGTACTGATCTTGGTTCAATGGAAAGGTTGCAATCCTTGTAACTGTCATGAGAATTTTCTGTGAATATAATCCAATTTTCACAGCAGACTTTTTTTAACTTCACTGGGGCAAAAAGACATGTGGTCTAATGGTTCTATTCCTTCGTGCATCCCTTCTGACTCCTGGGAGACATTACATACCTGCTTTTTCTTATTACACAGCGATGTAACAGTTGGAGAAACATCATCGATTTCATTGTCAAGGTTACCTACCTCATCTTGCGAGATAAAGTCCCAGCTGCTGTCTGTTCATAGATATCTGTCTGGCATGTTTTAATTTGTGCTATACCAAGAGAGAAGTCCATTTTATCATTGGTTTCAATATCAATATCCAGTTTGTCCATTCATAAAGTTTGGACTACCTGCAGTCTTTCCGAGTATTGGGTACAGTGCTTTCCTGTTGGTAGTCATTTTTAGCCTTCCATTCTTTTACCAATTCTGCAGCTTTCTATTTTCCTTATCTGCTAACTTATTATGGACAGTTTCTAACTCAGCTATTCTTTTCATAACCTCTGAAAGTCTATCAAGAATGCACTCATAAATACCATCACATATTTCTACAAATACAGTACGCCTCTTGCTGTCCCGATCCTAACTTTTTTATTAAACTATCTACCTGTCGTATTTTTGATTATGCCAGTCACATGATAACTTCAAAGACTACTGCTTCTCACAGCTTCAAATATAAAGCCAATTCAGTCACTGCAACTGTGATACAGCAAGTATGTAACTATGACAATTGCTAATGGTTCACTGATACTGAGAACAAACCAGCTGTTGGAATGGAATGTTTCAGTCTCATTAAAGTGTGGGAGCAGGATCCTGCTTTCCAACCAACATTTTGCTCAGACCCTGCTCACAGCACCAAGTGTACTGTTAGGCTGAAAGTACCTAATAGGTTTTTTTTAAGTTCAGAACAAAATGAATAGAAGAAGGGAATTTGCACTTGAATACATAGCAAATTTATTAGCTTATGCAAACTAATGAGTCTCACTGTCTTTCGGCTTGGCGACAGTGGCACTTGGAGCACTATCTTCGATTCTATGATACGAGTCTCATGAATCTCAATCTGCTGGTGAAGGTTTGTGGGCTCATTCTTACAAACACCAGCTGAAGATGAAAGTCTCACAAGCCGGAAAAAGTCCCCAATCTTAATGCTTTTCTGAATCTGATATTAAGTGCCAACTTGTGAGTACTTTTCCCAAGCCTTCATTTAAGTTAAAAACAGGTCCAGATGTCTCTGTATCTTTGCATAAGTTGGTTCCCAAGCTTATGCAAGTTACCTTCCAGCCAAAACAGGCTATTTTTGGACTAGTATCCTGGAATTTTACAGAACCGAATGAGGCCATTATAACTGTACTGGCTCCCAGAAGAACTACCTAACTGGTCCCATTCTCCATCCATATATCCATAGTCCTCTAAATTCATCTCTTTTAAATCTATCTCCAGCTTTCTTTTGAAAGCTCCTATGGGATCCACCTCCTGGCAGCGCATTCCAAATCCTAACAACTCTAAGTAAAGTTCCTCCTCGTCTCACTCTCAGCTAAATTGCTGACAATCTTGAAATTGTGACCCCTAGCTACTGACATATCCTTCTTTGCTCTGTCCAAGTTCATTATTTTGCACAACTCAATAAAATCACCTCTTAATCTTCTCTGCTTCAAAGAGAATAAGCTCTAGCTCTAGATTTCTCTGATCTTTCCTTGTATTTAAAATTTCTCATCCCTGGTATCTTTCTAGTAAATCTCCTTTGCAATGTCCCCAGGGCTTTAACATTCTTCCTCAAATAAGTTGCCCAGACCTGAACATAACGCTCCTAATGTGATCTGACCAATGATTTCTAGATGTGTAGCATAACAAAGCCTGTTCTTCATGTATTTTCCTGCAATTGCTTATTACCATGTCCAGTAACTCTTAATGATTAATCCTGGTTTGGGGATATCATTTTTAAGCCTAACATTACATAAGCTTTTACAGCACAAAAACATTCTTCGGCCCATCATATCTATACTGTCATCGCACATCATTCTATCCCAATTCCATTTTCCAGCACTTGACCCATATTTTTGAATGCCATGGCATTTCAAATGTTAATCTAAACACTTTAGAGAGCATTCAGCTTATTTACAGAGAGCCAACCTTGGCTGATGAATCGAAAAGCTTTGTGCCATTATAAAAATATCATGTGATAGCTATAATGTTTCCAAGAGTTGTACATGTAGCTTCAGTTTGAAATCTGAGTTTGGAAATCCAGTGATTTATCATTTCTGGGTTCAGACCTCTTACTGCATCTGTAATGTTACTACAATACAATCTTTAGCATTGCCTGGAAGCAGAACTGACTGCAGCATATAACATAAAGGCAGATAATAACCATGCCTTGTGAGGTAAAAGCGGCAGGACATAAGAAAGGCAACAGCCTTAAGGTGCAGACATCTAGCCAAATGACCAATGAACAGGTGCTAGACTTGCTCTGTTAAAATAGCCTTTTATTTTCAAAAGTATTGATTCAGTAGAAACATTTCTTGTTAATTCGCCATATTGCACCTGACAGTGATGTGCTAATGTTCACCAGACTCTAGTTTTGCCAATCTGCATTTTGAAAATTGCCTTCTAACTCTGTTTGACTGTTTAACCAATTATAAAAGTTAACCTATTCACTCTGGTCTGTAGGAGTTGGCTACTAGGTTGAATTGTAGCTACTACTTCCCAAGGTGGTAATGGTGGGAGACAGGTGGTTAACCTGGCAGATGAGGAAGCCGATCTCTGTTTCCTAGTTCATAGTTATTAGTCTCTGTAGCCTTCACTTCCATGTTAAGACTGCCCCATATCCCCCTCATGTCTCCTCTATGCAGTGTTAACTGAAGTGTGGTGAGATGATGGTTTGCCAGATGGTCTCATTAGAGGAGAATGGGGGAGGGGGGGGCGGTGATTTTAAAAAAAGTTTGGGAATTACATGTAGATTAGCCATAGATTCATGCAGTGCAGAAAAGGCTCTTCCGCCCATCAAGCCTGCACTGAGATAACTACCATTAAAAGTGGGCTAATCCCAATTTCCTGCATTTGTCCCATATCAATGTGACAGTATTTGAAGTACTCATCCAAATATTTAGAGTCATAGAGATGTACTGCATGGAAACAGACACTTCGGTCCAACCCGTCCATGCCGACCAGATATTCCAACCCAATCTAGTCCCACCTGCCAGCTCCCGGCCCATATCCCTCCAAACCCTTCCTATTCATATACCCATCCAGATGCCTCTTAAATGTTGCAATTGTACCATCCTCCACCATTTCCTCTGGCAGCTCGTTCCATACACGTACCACCCTCTGTGTGAAAAAGTTGCTCCTTAGATCTCTTTTATATCTTTCCCCTCTCACCCTAAACCTATGCCCTCTAGTTCTGGACTCCCCGACCCCAGGGAAAAGACTTTGTCTATTACCCTATCCATGCCCCTGGTAGTTGTGAAGCAATGTTTTTCTGCCTACAGATCTGTGACCAGTAGTGTTCTGCAAGTATCAGTGCTCGTACCTTTGTAATATAAGTATATGAACGATTTAGATGAAAATGTGGGTGGTCTAATTTGTACGTTTGCAATGACATGAGAAATGGTGGAGTTGTGGATAGTGAGTAAAGATATCAAAGGATACAGTAGGATATGGATCAGTTGGGAAGTTACACAGAGAAATGACAGATGGAGTTTCATCCAGACTAGTATGAGATAAAATGAAGAGGAAAGTATACAATAAGATTAGATTAGAATAGATTACTTACAGTGTGGAAACAGGCCCTTCGGCCCATCAAGTCCACACCGACCCGCCGAAGCGCAACCCACCCATACCCCTACATTTACCCCTTACCTAACACTACGGGCAATTTAGCATGGCCAATTCACCTGGCCTGCACATCTTTGGACTGTGGGAGGAAACTGGAGCACCCGGAGGAAACCCACACAGACACGGGGAGAACGTGCCAACTCCACACAGACAGTCACCTGAGTCGGGAATTGAACCCGGGTCTCTGGCGCTGTGAGGCAGCAGTGCTAACCACTGTGCCACCGTGCTGCCCCAATAAATGGCAGGACTCTTAGGAACATTGATATATAGAGGAGTTTGCAGTGCAAATCAATATTGTCTGACTGAACAAGTGGATAAGGTGGTAAAAGTAGATGTATACAGCATGCTTGCCTTATTTATTCAGAGCATTGAGTGTAAAGGTTGGCAAGTCTTAGTTTGGTTCAGCCACATTTGAAGTATTGTGTGCAGTACTAGTTGCTACACTATATAAAAGATGTGGAAGCTTTGGAGAGGGTGCATAAGAAGTTTATCAGGAAGTTGCCTGGAGTTTATTAACTATAACGAGGGATCAAATAAACTTGGATTGTTTTTACAAGAGTGTCGGAAGCTGAGGGACGACCTGATACAAGTATCTAAAATTATGGGAGGCGTGGATATGGTGGGTAGTCTTTTTCCCAGGGTGGAAATAGCAAACACTAGGAAGGCAGAAATATAACTTGACAGAGAAAAAGTTTAAAGAAGATGTGCAGTAGTAGGTTTTTTTTGCACAGATAAGTGTCTGGAACATGTTGCCAGGGAAGATGGTAGAAGCAGATACAATAGCAATGTTTAAGAGACATTTAGGCAGAGGCATGAGTAGTCTGTGAATAGAGGAATACAGACCATGTGCAGGTTGATTTGTTTAGAATAGCATCCTGTCTGGCACAGGTGGGCTGAAGCACCTGTTCCTGAGCTGTACTGTTTACCTTCTGTGTATGACAATTGCCAGTATTATTATAAAGCTACCAACAAAAAAAACGAACTGATCTTGGAGGAACCTTGTGGGAGAGCTCACAATACAGGAACAAATAACTGCATAGTTTTTAATGTGCAATCTTGCTGTAAGTCTACAGTAGTGAGTAGAGCGGGTTCTTTCTTAATTATGTTTATTGAAATCTGCCTCTTGATTAAATTTTAAAAATATAAACTGTAAGTACTAAGTTAGCCTGGAGCACTTTTTTTAAGAGCAAAATAATGGTGCTGTTTTCTGGGCCTGTAGATTGTGAAGGAGCAATGATGGCCTTTAGTAAAATGATACGTTCTTCTTGTCGGATGTGGGAGTTTAGGCAGAGTTTACATGTTACTGAGGATTATGTCTTCAGGAAGTGTCTTTGGTTGTGAATCCTATCATATCAAATGGATCGGTTGGAGTAACAGTTAGAGGCAGTGAGGAATTTACAAGAGCAAGGGGGTGAGATAAATGGCAGTTATAGGAGAGGAGAAAAGCTGTAGATGCAGCCAGATAAATGGGTTAACTCCAGGAAAGATAGGTGAGGTAGGCAGGTATTGCAGGAGTCTTCTGCAGCTATCCCCATTTCAAACTAGTAAGCTGTCTTGGAAAATGTAGGGGTTGATGCACTCTCAGGGGAATGTAGCATGAGCAGTCAAGTTTCTGGTATCAAGACTGACTCTACTGGAATGAGGGGTACATCGGTTTCCAAGTGATTTATTGTGACAGGGGACTCTGTAGTCAGAGGCAAAAACAGACATTTCTGTGGCCAGCGGCGAAAAGTCAGAATGATGTGTTGCCTCCCTGGTACCAGGATCAAGGATGTCTCCGAGAGGGTGCATAATATTCTCAAAGGGGAGAGGGAGCAGCAGGAGGTCATATTGCACATTGGAACCAACGAATAGGAAGGAAAAAGGATGAGGTTCTGAAGAGAGAATAGCGGAAGTTAGGCAGGAATTTAAAAAGGAAGTCCTCAAGGGTAGTAATATCTGCATTACTCCCGGTGCTACGATCTAGTGAGGGTAGGAATAGGAGGATAGAGTAGATGAATGTATGGTTAAGGAGCTGGTGCATGGGAGAAGGGTTCACATTTTTGGATCATTTGAATTTCTTCTGAGGTAGAAGTGACCTGTACAAGAAGAATAAACTGCACCTGAATTGGAAGGGAACAAAGAAACTGGCAGGGAGATCTGCTAGAGCTGCTCGAGAGGATTTAAACTAGTTAGGATGGAAGGGGGAATGGGATCCAAGGAGATAGTGAGGAAAGAGATCAATCTAAGACTGGTACAGTTGGGAAAAGGAGTGAGTCATACAGTCAGGGCAGGAGTCGGACTCCTAAATTAAACTGCATTTACTTCAAGTAAAGAGGCCTAACACGGAAGGCGGATGAACTCGGCATGGTTAGGAACATGATATTGGGATATCATAGCAATTACAGAAACGTGGCTCAGGGATGGACAGTAATAGCTGCTTAATGTTCCAGGATACAAATGCTACAGGAAGGATGGGGGGGGGAGGAGGCAAGAGAGGAGGGGAGGTGAAGCGAGGGCTGCCGGGAAGGGTAAGTTTTCCCGCATAAAAACGGACTTACCTCGGGAGTCGGGCCTCCATTTTGCCAGAGCGGTGAGGAGAGAAGGAGGAGTGAAGCGAGGGCTGCCGGGAAGGTAAGGGCTTAATTTATATTTGGGCAGTGGCAAAACCCGAGATACTACACGTGTAAGTATCTCCCTCCCACCCCCTCCTCTAACCAGAAGAAAATGACCCTGTAAGGTAAGGCTTTTATTTCTTATCTTTCTTTTTCATTTATTTAAGTGCGTTGTTTGATTTCAGTTAGTTCATATAAAGCTAAGCTTACAATGGCAGGGGGCCTCAGACCCCTGTGCCTGTGCATGTGCCTCTTGCTTGATGTGGGAGTTAGGAACTTGCCTGATGTTCCTGACTCTTACACTTGCAAGAAGTGTGTCCAGCTGCAGCTCTTGTTTGACTGCATGATTGTTCTGGAGCTGCGGATGGACTCACTGTGGAGCATCTGCAGTGCTGAGGTGGTCGTGGATAGCACATTTAGTAAACTGGTCACACCGCAGATTAGGATTGCTGAGGGAGATAGTGAATGGGTGACTAAAAGACACAAAAAGAGTAGGAAGGCAATGCAGGTGTCCCCTGTGGTTATCTCCCTCCAAAACAGGTATACTGTTTTGGATACTGTTGGGGGAGATGGCTCACCAGGGGAGGGCAGCAGTTGTCAAGATCATGGCACCCTGGTGGGCACTGCTATTCAGAAGGGTGGGAAAAAGACTCGTAGGGCCATAGTCATAGGGGGTTCTATTGTGAGGAGAGTAGATAGGCGGTTCTGTGGCCGAAAACTGAACTCACGGATGGTATGTTGCCTCCCAGGTGCTCGGGTCAGGGATGTCACTGATCGGCTGCAGAGCATTCTAAAAGGGGAGAGTGAACAGCCAGTTGTCTTGGTGCATATAGGCACCAACGATATAAGTAGAAAGCGAGATGAGGTCCTGAAAGAAGAATTCAGGGAGCGAGGAGAGAAGTTAAAGGGGAAAAACCTCAAAGGTAGTGATCTCGGGATTACTACCAGTGCCACATGCTAGCCAGCGTAGAAATGAAAAAATAGGTAGGATGAACACGTGGCTTGAGAGATGGTGGAGGAGGGAGGGGTTCAGATTTGTTGGACATTGGGACCAACTTCTGGAGAAGGTGGGGCGATTACAAAAGGGACGGTGTACATCTGAACCAGACCGGAACCAATGTCCTTGGAGGAGTTTTTGCTACTACTGTTGGGAAGGTTTTAAACTAATGTGGCAGGGGACTGGGAACCATAAGAGAAGACAAGTAGGCAGCGAGGTGGAGACGGTAAGAATTATGCAGATAACATTAATAAAGGGAAGAATAGGCAGAGAGCATGTGAGCGCAGAAGAACTGGTGGCCTGAAATGCATCTACTTTAATGCAAGGAATATAGTGTGTAAGGCAGATGAACTTAGGGCTTGGATTGGTGCCTGGGAGTATGATATTATTGCTATCACAGAGACTTGGTTGAAGGAACGGCATGATGACGATATCACGGCTGTGCTAAAGGAGGACACTATGGCGGTCTTGGGTAGTGAGGCATTATGGGTGGAGCTGAGAAATAAGAAGGGTTCAGTTGCATTGTTGGGGCTGTACTACAGGCCTCCCAACAGTGAGCATGAGGAAGAAGAACAAATAGGTAAACAGATTATGAATAGATGCAGAGGCAATAGGGTAGTGGTAATGGGAGATTTTAATTTTCCCAACATTGACTGGGATACACTTAGCGTCAGAGGTCTGGATGGAGTAGAATTTGTCCGAGGCGTCCAGAAGAGTTTTCTAGAGCGGTTTGTCAATAGTCCGATGAGGGAAGGGGCCATATTGGACCTGGTACTGGGGAATGAGCCAGGACAAGTGGTAGACGTTGCAGTGGGGGATTTCTTTGGGAACAGTGACCACAATTCTGTAAGTTTTAGAATACTCGTAGATAAAGAAGAGAGTGGTCTTAAGGTAAGAATATTAAACTGGGCCAAGGCCAATTATATCAAAATTACTCAGGAGCTGGGAAATGTGGATTGGACACAGCTATTTGAAGGGAAGTCCACATTTGAGATGTGGGAGGCTTTCAAAGATAGGTTACCGGTAGTGCAGGATAGGCATGTCCCATTGAAGGCAAAGGATAGGAAGGGAAAGATTCGTGAACTGTGGATGACAGGAGAAATTGTACAACTAGCCAAGAGGAAAAGGGAAGCATGATGAACATGATGAATCTTGAGATTAGAGATAGAAGTTTGATTAGTCTGGATCACGTTGGCATAAGTAGGGAAGATGTGTTGGTATGCTAGAGGCTATTAAGGTGGACACATCCCCAGGACCGGATGGGATCTATCCCAGGTTGCAGAGGGAGGCGAGAGAGAGGAAATAGCTGGGGCCCTGATAGATATCTTTGTGGCATCCTTAAATACAGGTGAGGTGCCGGAGGCCTGGACGGTAGCTTATGTTGTCCCCCTATACAAGAAGGGTAGTAGGGATATTCTGGGTAACTACAGACCAGTGAGCCTCACATCGATGGTGGGGAAGTTGCTGGAGAGGGTACAAAGAGGTAGGATCTATTTATATTTCAAAAAGAATGAGCGTATCAGTGATAGGCAACATGGTTTTGTGCAGGGGAGATCATGCCTTACCAACTTAATAGAGTTCTGGAAGTGACCAAGTTGTTAGATGAAGGAAGGGTTGTTGATGTCATATACACGGACTTTAGTAAGGTTCCCCATTGTAGACTAATGGAGAAAGTGAAGTCACATGGTGTGCAGGGTGTTACATAGAACATAGAAGAATACAGCGCAGTACAGGCCCTTCGGCCCTCGATGTTGCGCCGATCCAAGCCCACCTAACCTACACTAGCCCACTATCCTCCATATGTCTATCCAATGCCTGCTTAAATGCCCATAAAGAGGGAGAGTCCACCACTGCTATTGGCAGGGCATTCCATGAACTCACGACTCGCTGAGTAAAGAATCTACCCCTAACATCTGTCCTATATCTACCACCCCTTAATTTAAAGCTATGCCCCCTCGTAATAGCTGACTCCATACGTGGAAAAAGGTTCTCACGGTCAACCCTATCTAAACCCCTAATCATCTTGTACACCTCTATCAAGTCACCCCTAAACCTTCTTTTCTCCAATGAAAACAACCCCAAGTGCCTCAGCCTTTCCTCATACGATCTTCCTACCATACCAGGCAACATCCTGGTAAACCTCCTCTGCACCCGTTCCAGTGCCTCCACATCCTTCCTATAGTATGGCGACCAAAACTGCACACAATACTCCAGATGCGGCTGCACCAGAGTCTTATACAACTGCAACATGACCTCAGGACTCCGGAACTCAATTCCTCTACCAATAAAAGCCAGTAAGCCATATGCCTTCTTCACTGCACTATTTACCTGGGTGGCAACTTTCAAAGATCTGTGTACATGGACACCAAGATCTCTCTGCTCATCCACACTACCAAGTATCCGACCATTAGCCCAGTACCCCATCTTTCTAGCTAGGTGGATAAAGAACTGGTTGAGCAACAGGTTACAGAGTAGTAGTTGAAGGGAGTTTCTCGAAATGTTCCACAGGGGTCAATGTTGGGGCCACTGTTGTTCGTAATATACATAAATGATCTGGAAGAGGGCGCTGTTGGTATGATCAGCAAGTTTGCAGGTGACCCAAAGATTGGTGGAGTAGCAGAAAGCATAAGGGACTATCAGAGAAAACAGGAAGATATAGATAGACTGGAGAGTTGGGCGAAAAAGTGGCAGATGGCTTTCAATCCAGACAAATGTGAGGTCATGCATTTAGGCAAGTCTAATTCTAGAGCGAATTATACAATGAACAGAAGAGCCTTGGGAAAAGTTGATGGGCAGAGTGAACTGGGAGTGCAGGTCCATTGTACCCTGAAGGTTGCTGCACAGGTGGATAGAGTGGTCAAGAAGGCATATAATATGCTTGCCTTCATTGGATGGGGTGTTGTGCATAAGAGCCGGCAAGTCATATTAAAATTGTACAAGACATTGGTTTGGCCGCATTTGGAATATGTGTACAGTTCTAGTTGCCACATTACCAAAAGGATGTGGACGTTTTGGAGAGGGTGCAGAGAAGGTTTACGAGGATGTTGCCTGGTATGGAAGGTGCTAGCTATGAAGAGAGGTTGAGTAGGTTAGGTTTATTTTCACTAGAAAAAAGAAGATTGAGGGAGAACCTGATTGAGGTTTACAAAATCATGAAGGGTATAGACAGGGTTGATAGAGACAAGTTTTTTCCCAGGGTGAAGGATTCAATAACCAGAGGTCATGCTTTAAAAGTGAGAGGTGGAAAGTTTAAGGGGGATACACGCGGCAAGTATTTCACACAGGGTGGTGGGCGTTTGGAACGCGTTGCCAGCAGAGCTGGTAGAGGCAGGCACAGTGGATTCATTTAAGATGCGTCTGGACAGATGCATGAGTAGGTGGAAAGCAGAGGGATACAAATGCTTAGGAATTGACCGACAGGTTTAGACAGTACATTTGGATCGGCTTGGGCCAAAGGGCCTGTTCCTGGGCTGTAAATTTTATTTGTTCTTTGGTGTTTTTGGTAAGGGATGGCATTACAGCTGTACTTAGGGTGGATATTCCTGGGAATACATTCAGGGAAGTTATTTGGGTAGAACTGAGAAATAAGAAAGGGATGGTCACCTTCTTGGGATTGTATTATAGACCCCCTAATACTCAGTGGGAAATTCAGAAAGAAATTTATAAGGAGATTTCAGTTATCTCTAAGAATAATAGGGTGATTATGGTAGGGGATTTTAATTTTACGAACATAGACTGTGTCTGGAAAAGTACAGCAGGTCAGGCAGCATCCGAGGAGCAGGAGAATCGATGTTTCAGGCCAGAGCCCTTCATCAGGACCCTGCTTCTCAGATGCTACCTGACCTGCTGTGCTTTTCTATCAGACCTCACTTTCTCCATAGACTGGGACTGCCATAGTGTTAATGATTGAGATGGAGAGGAAGTTCCTCAGTGTGCACAAGAAAAATTCCTGATTCAGTATGTAGATGTTCCTACTAGAGAAGGTGCAAAATCTTACCTACGCTTAGGAAATAAAGCAAAGCAGGTTACTGAAGCATCAGTGGGGGTGCACTTTGGGGCCAGCCACCGTAATTGTATTAGTCTTAAAATAGTGATGGAAAAGGATAGACTGGATCTAAAAGTTGAAGTTCTAAATTGGAGGAAGGCTAATTTTGACGGTATCGGGCAAGAACTTCCAAAAACTGATTTGGGGCGGATGTTCGCATGTAAAGGGGCAGCTGGAAAATGGGAAGCCTTCAGAAATGACATAACAAAAGTCCAGAGAAAATATATTAGATTAGATTCCCTACAGTGTGGAAACAGGTCCTTTGGCCCAACAATTCCACGCTGACCCTCCAAAGAGTAACTCACCCATTCCCATTTCCCTCTGACTAATGCACCTAACGCTACTGGCAATTTAGCATGGCCAATTCACCTCACCTGCACATCTTTAAACTGTGGGAGGAAATCGAACCTGGGACCCTGGTGCTGTGAGGCAGCAGTGCTAACCACTGAGCCACCATGCCACCCCTGTTACATTCCTGTTAGAGTGAAGGGTCCCTCAAAGACCAGCAAGGCAGCCTATGTGCGGAGCCGCAGTGGATGGGAAGATACAAAATGAGTATTTTGCATCAGTGTTTACTGTGGAGAAGAACATGGAAGATATAGAATTTGGGGGAATAAATTGTGATATCTTAAAAAATGTCCAAATTACAGAGGAGGAGGTGCTGGATGTCTTGAAATGCATAATAGTGGATACATCCCTCTGACCCAATCAGGTGTACCCTAGAACTGTGTGGGAGCAAGGGATCGAGCTGTGTGCTCGACCCCTTGCTATTTGTATTATCGATAGTCACAGGTGAGGAGTCGAAAGACTGGAGGTTGGTTAACATGGTGCCACTATTTAAGAAAGGTGGTAAGGAAAAGCCAGGGAACTATAGACCAGTGAGTCTGACATCTGTAGTGGGCAGGTTGTTAGAGGGAATCCTGAGGGACAGGATTTACACATGTATGGAAAGGTAAGGACTGATTAAGAATAGCCAGCATGGCTTTCTGCGTGGGAAATCATGTCTCACAAACTTGCTTGAGTTTTTGAAGAAGTAACAAAGAGGATTGATGAGGGCAGAGCAGTGGATGTGTCCTATCTGGATTTCAGTAAGGCGTTCAACAAGGTTCCTCATTGTAGACTGGTTAGCAAGGTTAGATCTCATGGAATATAGGGAGAACTAGCCATTTGGATACAGAACTGGCTCAAAGGTAGAAGACAGAGGGTGGTGGTGGAGGGTTGTTTTTCAGACTGGAGGCCTGTGACCAGTGGAGTGCCACAAGGATCGATGCTGAGTCCACTGCTTTTTATCATTGATATAAATAATTAGGTGGTATAATTAGTAAGTTTGCAGATGACACCAAAATTGGAGGTGTAGTGGACAGTGAAGAAGGTTACCTCAGAATATAACAGGATCTTGATCAGATGGGCCAAGGGCCGGAGGATTAGCAGATAGAATTTAATTTACATAAATGCAAGGTGGTGCATTTTGGAAAAGCAAATCACAGCAGGACTTAAATACTTAACGGTAAGGTCCTAGGGAGTGTTGCTGAACAAAGAGACCTTGGAGGGCAGGTTCGTAGTTCCTTGAAAGTAGAGTTGCAGGTAGATAGAATAATGAAGAAGGTGTTTAGTATGCTTTCCTTAATTAGTCAGAGCATTAAGAATATGAGTTGGAAGGTCATTGGTTCGGCCACTTTTGGAATATTGCGTACAATTCTGGTCTCCTTCTTATCAGAAGGATATTGTGAAACATGAAAGCGTTCAGAAAAGATTAACAAGGATGTTGCCAGGGTTGGAGGATTTGAGCTATAGGGAGAGGCAGAATAGGCTGAGGCTGTTTTCCCTGGAGTGGAGGCTGAGGTGTGTCCTTATAGAAGTTTATAAAATCATGAGGGTCATGGATAGGATAAATAGACAAGGTCTTTTCCCTGGAGTGGGGGAGTCCAGAAGTAGAGGGCATAGGTTTAGGGTGAGAGGGGAAGGGTATAAAAGACACCTAAGGGGAAACTTGTTCCTGCAGAGAGTGGTGTGTGTATGGAATGAGCTGCCAGAGGAAGTGGTGGTGGCTGGTACAATTACAGCATGTAAAAGGCATCTGGATGGGTACATGAATAGGAAAGCTTTGGAGGGATATTGGCCAACTGCTGGCAAATGGCACTAGATTAGTTTAGGATACCTGGTCAGCATGGATGAGTTGGACTGAAGGGTCTGTTTCCATGCTGCACTTCGCTATGACTCTGAACCTTTCAAGTTTCATAACATCCTTCTGATAGGAAGGAGACCAGAATTGCACGCAATATTTCAAAAGTGGCCTAACCAATGACATCTCTATGACTCTGCAACTGTGTATGCTGGAAATTTGAAGAAAAAACAAAAATTGCTAGAATATCTCAGCAGGTCTGGCAGCATCGGGGAGAGAAAGCAGAGTCAATGTTTCTGGTCCACTGAACAGTTTCAGTTCTCCATTAATTTCTCTTTTTTGTTGCCATAACTCTTTGTTATACAATACCAACACAAAACATATTATTGAATACCTATTACAGTGTGCTGTATGTAAAGTATGCATTTTCTGCTGTCTTTTAGGTTTTAGCTCACCTTTTCGACATGGTATTTCACAGTGAAGAAAAGGAAAAAGTTATCCCATTACTTGTTAACATTATGTACTATGTTGTTCCCTATCTACGCAATCACAGGTACCTCTACTTTAGAGTACAGTTATGGTTTTATTCCTCATGTACCATTTGTAAGACTAATTTGCCTTGTGCTGGACTGTCATTATTACTGAATTTCAATTCTGTGTACCTTTTGGTTTTCCAGCCTAATATTTGCAATTCATGACTGTAACTGTTCATTTATCAGTTTAACAAACAGATTTTATTCCAAAGCATAGTTCTTTGATGCCGGAAATCTGAATTAAAACCCAATATAAATACGTCACGTCTGATAGCATCTGTAAAGAGAAATCCAGGGTTCTATATCAGTGGTCCTTTATCAGTAAGATCTGCACTACCATTCAATTATGCATACAGGAAACTTGACCCAATCCTGAATGCTGTCCAAACAAGAAAATTAGATAAACCTGCAGCTAGCCATTCTGATATTTCATTTCCCAATTCTTATGTTGGAGAGACTTTGAAGTATGTGGAACATTTCCCAGACCTTGCCAACGGCCTCTCACCAAAGGCCATCACTGAGCATATTAGCTGCATCAGTTCCAACTTGAACAAACTACATCAAATGTATTAAAAGTAAAGATTTAATTGAGCAAACAAATGTCTTAGTGTTCAGAGCAGTTGTCTTCATGCAGTGTACTGCAGAGAAACGCAACTGTCTATCAGTAATATATTAGGATACTAGCGAAATCTGATTAGCTATGCCACTGCGGAATTCTCCATACCTAATGGGAGAACTGTTGGGTAAATACTTGCATCATTCCTGAAACCAGGTGCAAAGCTTCCAGACAAAACTGCTGCATCATAAACTATGATGAATTGGTCAGTGGATGGCAGAAAACCTCTTAGAAAACAATATTCCATGAGAGAACATAAAAATGCTTCAAAGCCATCTTAAATTCTCCTCAAACAGTGACAGCAGTGACCTTTAATGGCAAGGAGGAACTTGCTACTGACTGTTCAGAATGGTGACAACTCCTCCATTCTTTGCCCCAGCATTAAAATCTTGGGTCTCAAAGTGGCAGCAAAGAAGGATTTTAAAAAATGCTGAATTCCAGCTGTGAGTTGTCCTGTTCCAGATGTCCAAAGATCTGCAAGTCAAGAATCTTCCATTTCAGCCACCTGAAGGTGCAAGGCAGAAACTCGTAGTACTGCGCAAAGGTCATCAATGAATTGAGAGGAATCTGAGAAAGAAATTGGAAGGCTGCTATCAGATCTGCTGTCTATTTCCAGCATTTTCTGTTTTCACTAATTCTCTCATTGAATTAAACCAGTTTTTATGTCTAGTCTTTCAAGCCCATTTTTTTGTTCGGGCTAGGTGGGTGGATGAGGCTAAACCTTTTACCTTTGTTTACAAGATTTCTTTTTTCTCCTGTCTCTTTTTTTGTACACCAGCAGGACAAAATGCCTGTTTGTTCCCAGGTATGCTGTACAGTCAGGTAGAACACTGTGGGAGCCTAATCCACTGCCTCACTGCTACCCGAAAAGTACATTTGGGGATTAGAACTCATAATGCATTGGTTACAAACCTGTATGCTAATCCAAAACTATGCTGCGAGTCTGTTGATGTTCTAATGTGCTGACAAATTTCCAAAATAAAGTTAAATGTCGCTGTGTTAAATACTGAGTTGAAAGATGACTGCATATTCCTTACAAGTTTTTTGTTTACATAAGAACATAACTAGGAGTAGGAGTAGGCCATCTGGCCCTATGAGCGTGTTCTGCCATTCAAAAAGATCATGGCTGATCTTTTCATGGCCTCAGCTCCACTTACCCCCCTCTCACTGTAACGTTTAATTCCATTACTGTTCAAATAATGATCAGTCTTCGCTTTGAAACCATTTAGTGAAGAAGCCTCAACTACTTCACTGGGCAGGAAATTCCTTGGCTTCACAACTCTCTACATGAAGAAGCTCCTCCTCAATTCAGTCCTAAATCTTTTGAGGCTATGCCCTCTTGTCCTTGTTTCACCCATCATCTTTACTTCTATCTCTCTGCACTGTAGCATGTTGCAATTTTCTATCCTTCAAATAATAGTCCTTTTTACTGTTATTCCTACCAAAGCAGATGACTTCACATTTATTAACATTGTAGTCCATCTGCCAGACCTTTGCCCATTCACATAAACTACCTATGTCCCAACTATCTATGTCCCTTTGCAAAGTTTCACAGTCCTCTGAACGCTTTGCTCTACCACTCACCTTATTTGTCTTCTGCAAACTTGGACACACTACCAGCAAGTTGGTGCTGAGTTTAAGTAGAAAACATATTCTGTAAAATTGATTTGTACAATTCAGATGCTTAATTATTTTATGTACAGATGTCCTTTGTTTTTATGCATTCAGTAATCATCTCATTTTTATTGAGCAAAACAGTTTTTTTTGTCATATTTCACTTGAACCTGAACAGCAATAACGATTACTTTCTCACACTTGTAATGTGCATTGAAATCTGTACAATTGGACACGAATTTGATACATTTTAAGACATACTGCACTTAAAGCATTATAAGCTGGTGATTCTTCTGGGTCTGTGGATTCTGTGTTGGAAATCCTTGTTATTTTCTGTGGTTTCTTATACATACAGTGTTCAATTTTATTCAATATAAACTATTGCTCAGCTTTTCTTCTGGCTCTAAAACTATTGTGATTTACTTCTAGTGCTCACAATGCCCCAAGTTACCGAGCATGTGTCCAATTGGTAAGCAGTCTGAGTGGCTACCAGTATACAAGGCGAGCTTGGAAAAAAGAAGCATTTGATCTGTTTATGGACCCTAACTTCTTCCATATGGATGCGTCATGCGTTAGTCAGTAAGTCCCTATATAGATTGCAGTTTATTTCTTAATATTCCAGAAAAACCAACTCTGTTCTCTGATTACCAAAAGTATTCCAAGTAGGATGAATGTGAAAGTGGATTGAGTTGGATGGTGTGGTCGAGGAAATGTTTTTTCAACCTATGAAGGTACCTTGATACCATTAGTTCCAGTAGATTGTTCCCTTGAAATTCCAAGAAACAGTTTAAAACTCAGAAAGCTGGGAATAAGATGGAAAGAAAACACATCAATTTATTCTAACAAAAGACTAATTAAATTTATTCAATACATCTACCAGAACACCCGTTGAAGCAAGTTTTAGAACTACATCAGGTCCTGGAGAGAGAATTGCTTGAGGTATAAGAAGAAGAATTGAGATTTAAGAATGAAACTTACTGGGACAGTTATGGTTGTAATGATATTTTCACACAAATGTCCATTCCCAATTGAGCTGTCACTTCTAATCACTACCCTTCTAGAGGAAACGACTCTGGAGAAGATAACCAACTAGTTGACTTGGCATTGAAAATTGAAAGGCACACTGAAGTTTCTTTTCTGGTTTATTGCTAATCTTCGTCAGAAGAGCATACCGAATGAAATACCATTTTCAGGGTGTGATGTGCCAGCCAAATTGATGGGAAAGTTTTTTTGGTTGGGAGAGTGGGGTTGGTAAACCAGTTTGATGAATTTAATATGTGCTGCGTCTCAACCAAGCAGGATTGAATAGACTAATTAATAAAGAGGGAGGGAAGGAGTAGTCAACTTGAAAATTAGATGTCAAGAAGGTCAAATAGAAAGTGAGAGCAATATATTTTAATCCAGATAAATAAACAAATGTGGAAATAAAATAAACAGTAGAGACTTTATCAAATGCTGATACCTGAATGCCAGAGCATTTAGGATAGAGTCATTATTGCACAAAATGAGGTCATTCAGTCCATTCATCTAGTCATTCCCATTTTCTCTCTCACTTCAGTTAAATGAATAAATTACTTACTTTGGAGCATTAAATTAATAGATCACAGGAGTGTGATTCATCTTGGGATAATGGAAAATAATTCACATTTATTTCCTTGTACTTTAACTTGCAAGCAACACTATTGAATTCAAAGTTTGTGCGAAGATTTGTAGCTCGGGTGCTCGTTGCTGTGGTTCTGTTCGCCGAGCTGGAAGTTTTTGTTGCAAACGTTTCGTCCCCTGGCTAGGCGACATCATCAGTGCTGGGTACCCAATATACCAACCACGACAGCGGACAGCTGAAA
>NC_057718.1:72530625-72532055 GCF_004010195.1 Chiloscyllium plagiosum | reverse complement strand
GAGATGTTCCTGATGTATGGTAGTGTGGCTAGTCCTTTTGGTTGTGGTATGTCCTCGTTCTGTGGTCTTTCTCTTAGGCATCTGTTGATGAAGTTGCGCGGGTATCCGTTTTTGGCGAATACCTTGTATAGGTGTTCCTCTTCTTCTTTTTGTAGTTCTGATGTACTGCAGTGTGTTGTGGCCCTTTTGAATAGTGTCCTGATGCAGCTTCGTTTGTGTGTGTTGGGGTGATTACTTTCATGATTTAGGACTTGGTCTGTGTGTGTGGCTTTCCTGTAGCCACGCATGTAGTGTACAAATACCATGCAAGGACTGCACTAAATACTATATAGGACAAAAAAAAGCATCAAACATAAAGTTTCTCTGAGAATTGTTGTAAACAATAGAAATAAATCTAACATTTATCAAGCTTTGAAGAAAGAACTTTCAAAGGAATGAAAAAGTGAACAAAAGCGGATGTGGAAAATATTGCTGAGATTATAATTGGAATAAAGAACAAGCACTTTGAAGCTTTGATGTGGAGTATGGGAGTTAAGTGTGTACCCAAGAAAAAGAAGTGCATTGTAAACAGGCTGATTCCAAATTCCAAAATCATCAGGAAAATAAAAGAGACTTTTGAGGAAAATGCTTATTAAATAAAATAAATTAAAAATAAATACTGTGCTGTTTATAATTTTGCCTGTCTGCATTGGTTAAATAGTGGCTTGCAACAACTTTAGTATCCTCTATTCATCTGTAGTTTTAACAGATATGTTTCAAATTTGCAGTTGGAGGGCCATCATAGATCACCTTATGACCCATGACAAAACCACATTCAGGGATCTCATGGGTAAGTATTGTGATCCATATTACTTTTTCTCTCCATTTCTTTACACACACCTATGGCTTGACAGTTTTCAGATAGTAGACCTTTAGCATAGACAATGAGAACGTTTTTGCAATTTCTAAATGAAATGAAGTAATTGTAAATGAGGCTCAATAGAAACAACAATTTTGTATGAGCTAATCATCATGAAAATTCACATTTTCTGGTCTAAATATCAGATATTAGTGCTCTTGGGGAGGGTTTAAACTAACTCTGCAGGGGCATGGGAACCCAGATTGTAGCTTCAGGGTGCAGGGCCTGGAGTGTAGGGAGGTTAGGAACATGGCATCAATTTCAAAGGAGGGTGCCTGTAAACAGGAAAGTGGCTTGAAGTGTGTATACTTCAATGCAAGAAGTATACGAAATAAGGTAGGTGAACTTGCAGCGTGGGTTGGTACCTGGGACTTCGATGTTGTGGCTATTACGGAGACATGGCTAGAACAGGGACAGGACTGGCTGTTGCAGGTTCCAGGATTTAAATGTTGTAGTAGGGTCAGAGGGGGGGGTAAAAGAGGGGGAGGTGTGGCATTGCTTGTCAAAGATAATATTACAGTGGTGGAAAGGA
>NC_057718.1:72482164-72528164 GCF_004010195.1 Chiloscyllium plagiosum | reverse complement strand
GGTGGGTAGATATAGGACTGAATTAGGGGTAGGTTCTTCACTCAGCGAGTCGTAAGTTCATGGAATGCCCTGCCAGTAGCAGTGGTGGACTCTCCCTCTTTATGGGCATTTAAGCGGGCATTGGATAGGTATATGGAGGATAGTGGGTTAGTATAGGTTAGGTGGGCTTGGATCGGCGCAACATCGAGGGCCAAAGGGCCTGTACTGCGCTGTATTCTTCTATGTTCTATATTCAGGAAGCCCTCCTGAAGAAGGGCTTATGCCTGAAACGTCGATTCTCCTTCTCCTTGGATGCTGCCTGACCTGCTGCGCTTTTCCAGCAACACATTTTTAAGCTCTGATCTCCAGCATCTGCAGTCCTCACTTTCTCTTCTAACCTGGTTTACTGCATCAGGTGCTCCCGATGTGGTCTTCTCTACATAACCTTAGGGAATGGTTCATCGAGCATTGCAGCCAGGTCCACAGAGGCCGACAGGACCTCTCAGTCTCTTTCCTTCCCCCCCCCCCATCCTGGCCATTTTAATTCCCCTTCCCACTCCCTTTCTGATATGACCATCCTTGGCCTCCTCCACTGCCAAAACGAACCACAGGCATAGATAGAGTTGATAGTTGTCTTTTCCCTAAGATGAGTAATTTCAAGACTAGAGGGCACATTTTTAAGGTGAGGGGAAGGAGTTGTCTCCATTCTATTTTTCTCTTTGGCTGTGCTTTTCTTACTGGCTCTGTCTATTTACAGTTACACTGCCTCATTTTCTCCAATTTTGCTGCAAGCATTTTGCCTGAGGTTTTGGATCAAACACTTGCTTTGCTGAAGCTGACTCACCAGCAGTGTTAACAGAAAAGACTTCAACGGGATTTATCTTTCCCAAAGTTGATAGACACTTTTATCAATCATGTACCTGTATACAACGATCAAATGATAAATGTTACTGCTGTAAACTGACAGCGATTACTTATGGTAAGAAAAGGGGTGCATGGGTCAAGTTATTTTACATTAGGATTCATTCTCCGTACAACATTGTGGGCCAAAGGGCCTGCTCTGTGCTGTACTTTTCTATGTTCTATGTTCTAAAGTGACCATTTAAAATTGTTTCATAATCAATTTTGAATAATAAATTTCCTGATTTTTCTGAGTTGATACATTGTTTTTTAACAAAAATACTTCAAACGTCAAATTTTTCTTGTTCCTTGCAAGAAAATGGCAGTGTATAAAGAAAGGCTGTTGAGTTGTTGCACTAATTAGAGATGATATAATGGCAGTAAATTAAATAAATTATTTTAAGATTTGATTGGCACTCTAAAGAGATTCACCTGATAGTGAAAAGGATGTGGAATTAGAAATATTTACACATGCATTAAGTATGAAATAAGTGAAGGAACTAAAATAATAATCAAGAAATATTTCAACTACTCAAAGTATATCAGCAAGAATCAGTTAAGGGAAAGAGGAAAAAGGAATACAGATTTTACAGTCTGTTCAGGACACCTTTAATAATCAATGTATGAAAAGTCCAATTGGGGAAGTACCACTGCTGAACCCTGTATTGTTAGTGAAGCTGAGAGAAATAAGGTTTATGAAGTATCTAATCAGCATAATAAGATCTTTAAAAATTTTTGAAAATCCAAGATTAATAGATTGGAAAGGGAAATGATCTTATGGGGATGAAAATAGAATTTGGGAAAATTTACCTGGAAAATAATATTGTGCGACAATGAAAACAATGAGACAGAAAACAAGTGGAAAACATTTGGAACGGTGATAAGTAGAGTTTGGAGAAATATATTCGATAAACAAACAAAACAAACTGGCTATTGATAAAAAACAAAGGACAAAGTTGAAATTAAGCTTGAACAAGGATTGTACTGGGGTAACTGTAATTCATGATTTACAAAGATTTGGGTACAAGAATTGGAAATCCAATTTCAGAATTTGTGGATAGCAGTATTTTGGAAAACCCTGTTCGTTAACTACAATATTGACAAGTGTGAGACCATAGATTCATAAACTCTTTGTAGCATAAATGGAGACCATTTGACCCATCAAGTTCATTCAAGGTTTCTGTGGAACAAACCAGTTAATTCTTTCCCCACCCTATCACTATAATCCTGCAAGATTATTTTTCTTCATTTTTGGATGGATAGAATTGAAAATTGGAGAAGTTAAAATAAATAGAAACAGAGTGTTGACAAAAGCTGTGCAGGTCTGGTTGCAACTGAAGAGAAAAAGAAAATTAATAGTTGGTGTCAATTAAGGTTCTTCAGATGCCAGAATTTATGTTAACATTGGTTTAGATCATACATGGAATACTGTGCAGAATTCTTGGACTGGAATTTTAATCAGTCATAAACCAGAATTTGGGGCTATTTCTGTGTCTAATCCTCACATAGTTGGCTTTAAATGCGCCCATTACTATTTTCAAACTTCACATAAAATGAACTTGTCTATGTTCCCATCCCTCTTTAATTTTAGTTTAAACCCTTCCTGACCACACTGGCAAATACACCCCCTACAAAATCAGTTCTGGTCCCACTCAGGTGCAATCCAGCTTGTACCAGTCTCACTTCCCTCAGACCTGGTCTCAATGCATCTGGGATTTAAAACCCTCTCCCTTGTACCATTTCCCCAGCAAAATAATCCTGCTATTTCTCCTCTAACTACTATATGATTGGCAGCAGTTGTCAGATTTGTGATCCTATTTTTTATTTGTTTCCTAACTCCCTTTAGTTTGCTTTTAGGACCTCTTACCTTTTCATTCTTATGTCAATGGTTCTGATGTATAACATGATCACTGGCTCTTCACCTTCCCACTTCAGAATGTCCTGTAGCTGCTTTGAGATTTTCTTGACTCTGGCACCCAGGAGGCAACATACCATCCTGGGGAGTCTCATATGCAGCCAGCGAAACATCTGTCTATTCCCCTTACTACTGATTCTCCGACTACAACAGTCTTCCTACATTTAGTCCTCCTCTCTTGTGCAGAGAGCCAATTATAATTCAACAGATTTGGTTGTTGCTATATTCCTCTGAGACGAGATTGCCTGGAACAGTATCCAGAGCAGCTTATCACTTTTGTAGAGGAATGGCCACAGGGATGCCTGAACTGCCTGCCTAATCACCTTTTTATTCCTGGTGATCATCCATTCCTGCCCTGCCTGTGGAGTCTTAGCCTGTGGAGTAGCTATCCTACTGTACATGCTATGCATAGTACTCTCAGCCATACACTTCAAAGCACCCTCAGCTGCTATTCCAGCTCTGAAATCTAAGTTTTCAGGAGCTGCATCTTGAGCCATATCCTGCACAAGTTCTGGTTCTCAGCACTAAAACTATGCCCAGTCAGAGCGATAGACATAGAATTTAGCAAGGCCTTTGACGAGGTAGACAAATTATTAAAGTTAGATTACATAGGATCCAGGAGGGCTCACCAATTAGATACAAAGTTCCGAAGAAGGGTCACTGGACCCAAAATGTTAACTCTGATTTGCCTCCACAGATGCTGCCAGACCTGCTGAGATTTCCCAGCAATTTCTGTTTTTGTTTTGGACATACAATTGGCTTGACGTTAGGAGACAGAAGGTGATGGTAAAGGTTGTTGTTTAGACTGGAGGCCCAATACCTGCCAGGCTTGTTCATCGTTTATATCGAGAATATAGGTGGCATAGTTAGTAAGTTTGCAATTGACACCAAAATTGATGGACAGTGGACATTAAAGAAGGTTATGTAAGAGTACAACAGGATCGTGATCAACAGAGTCAATGAGTCAAGGAATGGAAAAACTGAGTTTAATTGAGCTAAACACACGGTGTTGCATTTTAGTAAGACAGACATTACAGTTAATGGTAGGGTCCTGGGGAATGTTGTCAAACAGAGTGGTGTGGGTACATAGTTCCTTGAAAGTGGTGTCACAGGTAGACAGGGTAGTGAAGATGTCATTTGGCATGCTTGCCTTCATCGGTCAGAGCACTGAGTACAGGAGTTGGGACATCAAGTTACAGCTTTACAAGACATTGATAAGACCACATTTGGAATACTGTGTACAGTTCTGATCACCACCTTATAGGAAGGATGTTATTAAATTGGAAAGGGTGCAAAAAAGATTTACAAGGATGTTATCAAGACTGGAATGTTTAAGATACAAGGAGAAGCTGAATAGCCTGAGACTTTTTCCCTGGAGCATAGGAGGCTGAGGGGGGACCTTATAGAGGTTTATAAAATCATGGCGGGCATAGATAAGGTAGGGACTAGCCAAGGTGTTTTCCCAGGGAAGGGGTGTCCAAATATAGAGGGCATAGGTTTAAGATGAGAGGGGAAAGATTTAAAAGGGACCTGAAGGGCAACATTTTCACAGAGAGGGTAGTGCATAAATGAAATGAGTGACCAGAGGAAGTGGTAGAGGCAGTTACAAATACAATATTTAAAAAACATTTGGACAGGTATATAGTTCGGAAAGGATTAGAGGGATATCAGCAAAATGCAGGCAAATGGGACTATTTCAGTTTAGGAAACGTGGTCATGGATGAATTGGGCCATGCTGTATGATTCTAAGAGTAGAGCAGGGAGAGTGCACCACAGCCCTTTAAATTTCACTGTCCTTTAAATTAAACCCTTAAAAATCAAATATTATTAATTACTCTAGGGCCCTAAAGGCTGTAGTGGACTTGCTGCTGAATGATATGCAGGTTCCCAATTATGAAGGGCCAATGGGAACCATCTAAACACTTTGAGATTGGGAGCTAACATGACGATGTAAATAGAGAGGAGACTGGCAATTAAGGTAATTTTACTTTTTCCAATATCACAGCTGCATAGCCATGTTCCTGGTCAGAAAAGTCCTCCAACAGACTGCTGCAGTGGCTAGCATGGGTCAGGGTGTAAGTCGATTCTCTCAATTGATCTATCAGAGCAACAGATTCTCTGATTCTGGACAGTCACTATTCCAACATAATAGGAGTTGCAGATGAGGGCCCTGTGGAATCCTCATGTTAGCAGACTCCAAAGCAATTGCTGAAAAATTGAATGTTCCTCCAGACAAATTCTTTATGCCTGAAACCCTGCAAAAGTTTCAAAATCGGAGACTTCAATGGTTCTGATGAAATTACGTAAAATAGTTACTCAGGAAATGTTCAACTATTAATTGCATATTCTAACTCGTGAGTAACAGTTAAACTGACCCATACTTATCTCATATATCCCACCTACACTATCCCTGACCTGACACCTCAACCACAGGACCTGAGACCACAACTTCTGACCCAACCCACCACTGAGTAGACCCCTAAACTCTGTCTTGTCAGTTGATCTCTCACCAGACTGTACTAAACCCAACCCCACACCAGACCTAATTTCTCCTGCTCACCCAGGCTACATTAAAGGCTTTCTTGCTTCCCATGGAACTTTATACAACCTGATACTGTACATACATCGTAACTGGAACCCTACTTACATGACACCCTAACCTCCTGCCAATCTGGTAGCCCACCCTCCCAGCACCTTAACATCACGTTTACCTTCTATGCTTTGACAACAGATGTTTTCAATATTGCAGTCAGGTCCTCTAAATTTCAAAATGCAGAAACTGATTACCTTGAAAAGGGGATGTGGCTTGCCTTCCCCTAACAATTTCAAGCTACAAAAAATGCATTTCTATCTATTTCTGAATGACACCTGGGCAGAATCTGCTCTCCGATATGTGAAGCTTCCTTTTTGTGCAAAAAGGGCTGGGCTCTGTTAATCCCTGTAAAATTGACCCCAATGCGTTCAAGACCACGTGAGCAGCCCACATTGCTGATTGGAAATCCTAGTTATTGTGCAGCTAGGACTTTAATAAGCACTTAATTAATTGCTTTCAATTGGCTGCCTGCCACTTGCCAGTAGCAGTCTATCTGACCCCAAGTCAACCATCTTCGAAATTATTCAGTATTAGGAGTTGTAGCAGAAAACCAGTGTGTGGCTTGGTGCCAAACTGTGCCTCCAATTATCACGGTCATGATTTTCAAATCTCTCGCTTAGTCTCAATACTACTAAAAGAATATATGGGCACTGAAGACAGTGCTGGAAAGATTGAAAGATGTGATTCTTTTCTCTAAAATAAAACAGACTAAAGTGCTTTCTATTTATATGTTTGTCCTGGGTGGGGTGCCTGGGGTTTGTGTCCTCATCCAGGACAAACCAGGAGACAACAGCTTCGCTTCACTTGGAGGTCACCACTGATGATGTTACCTAGCCAGGTAATGAAACGTCTGGATATCAAACCTACAGCTCAGAGAGCAAAACTACACCCTAAACCTCTATCTGAGCAACAAACCTTGCAGTGATCACTGATAAATCCACTAGGGAATTCAGCAGAATCATCTTTACCCAGAGTAAAGCAAGAGCAATTTAGAACTCCCCACCTCAGGGAATGATTGAGGCAAATAGCATTGTTGCTTTTTGGGGAAAGTTACATTAAAGAGGAATGGAAGGCGACTTGTGATGCATAAACAGTGGTACAGATTAGTTCAGCCAAATGCTATATGTTTTGGGCAGCACAGTGGTTAGCACTGCTGCTTCAGTGCTGCTCCAACTATCCAATCCACCAACCTGTCAATGTCCCTGTGGATTTCCACTACCTTTTGCTCAGATTTTTATGACACCGAGTCAGATAGCTGAGCCCAGTCAGTTGCAACACAGTAAAATTAAACCATCAAAGACTCCCAAATGGTCACTCCAATGGTTCCCTTCTGAATAAACAATCCTGGGTGGCACACTGGATCGGTGGTTGGCCTCACAGTGCCATGGACCCAACTTTGATTCCAGCTGTTGTGCAAACACCACACAGACAGTCACCATTCTCCCCATGTCTGCATGGGTTTCTTCCATGTATTGCCCTCCCCTGGTTGGGTTCAACTCCAATAACACTCAAGAAGCTTGACACCATCCAAGACAAAGCATTCTGATTGTTTGGGTCCCTGCCAACCACCTTCTGCATTCACTCCCTTTGCCTTGAATGCACAAAGGAATGCGATTTAAGTAAGTGTGTAAAAGTTAGTGTAAAGACTTATAATGTATTTGAGACATTTCCCTAACCAGGTAGTGATTTTCACCTCCCACAGCTCGAGTTGCCGTGGCACAAAGCAGTTCACTCAATTTGTTTGCAAGTCGTGAGGCGGAATTGGAACAGCGAGCAATGCTCCTAAAGAGGTTGGCCTTTGCTATTTTTAGCAGTGAAGTGGATCAATACCAGAAGTATCTACCAGACATACAAGGTTAGTAACGCTATTCAAATGTGTATTAAAGCATCATGCACCGAAGATAGAGTGGTTATCTCTGAGATGTTTAGATAACATTGTCAACTTGGTAAAACATAAATTAATTAATGAATATCATGAAACCCTGCATAGCAATACCATATTAGGTCATGTCCCCACTGATGGTGATTTGTTTGAACTATGGCAGCTCTGTGAGAGGTAGTAGCATGATGGTGCCAGGAGTGCTACATTGGTCGCTGCAATTAAGTGACAGATAATAATTACATATGAGGCACCTGATGGCATCAACCTTCTGGTTGACAACTCTCTGCAGTGACAGGCTTTCAGTGTTAACTGGAGGAGAAAGTGAGGTCTGCAGATGCTGGAGATCAGAGCTGAAAATGTGTTGCTGGAACAGCGCAGCAGGTCAGGCAGCATCCAGGGAACAGGCTTATGCCCGAAACGTCGATTCTCCTGTTCCCTGGATGCTGCCTGACCTGCTGCGCTGTTCCAGCAACACATTTTCAGTTTCAGTATTAACTCTCAATTATAAGAACAAGAAGCATTGAAGTAGTGGTCTGCACCCTGGTAGAGTGCAGTTGATCATTAATTCCCTTTCAGCGGTGAAGTCATGTTCTCTTGAGCCGCCGTGGTGCTGGCCTCCATACCCACCTCTATCTGGACAGCCTTTTGGGAGATAAAAACAGAAAATGCTGGAAAAGCTGAGCAAGTCTGGGAACATCTGGGGAGAGAAATCTGAGTTAATGTTTCTGAAGTTCTGAGGAAGGATCAATCTCCATAGATGCAGCCAGACCTGCTGAGCTTTCCCAACAATTTTATTATATTGTTTCTGATTTACAGCACTCGCAGTTCTTTTGGTTTTTATTTAGCCTGTAGGGAGATCCTGCTAAAGCATGGTGCTGCTTTTTGTCTGATCTCTGACTTCTCTAGGGATGGGTAAGGGCGATAAGCAGAAGTTGAATGATTTCTTGGGTTACAGAGGGTGAAGTGCTTTCTGGTTACCTTTCAACTATGGTGGGTGTTGGAGCCTGGAACGCCTGCACGGCTTCAAAACATTGTGACCCTCTACCCATAAAATTTGGCATTTCATCCACACGTGAATATGTAAAAAGCAAGTCTGAAGTAACCAAACTTCAGTATACAGCACAATTCTAAAGAGCTGCAGCAACAGAAGGACCTGAGGGTACATGTATGCGGATCTTCAAAGGTAGAAAGGCATATTGATCATTGTTAGTAGCCTCCTGAGGATGTAGAGGCGTTGTTGAGGTTTTTTGACCATCACATCAACGTGGGTAGACCAGGACAGATTGTTGGTGATCTTCACTCCTGTCATCCACCTCCATCTCAACACCATTGATGTAGACAGGGACGTGCCCCCACCATGCTTAATGAAATCAATGACCAGCTCTTTCATTTTGCTGACATTAAGGGAGAGATTGTTATATTTACGTCACACCACCAAGCATTCTGAGATCTGACCTACAACAGTAGTTTCAACAGCAAACTTGTGGATGGAGTTAGGACGGAATGTGGCCACGCAGTCACGAGTGTATGTAGTAAGGGGCTGAGTACACAGCCTTGCAGGATGCTAATGTTGAGCATTATCACAGAGGAGCTGTTGTTGCCAATTCTCACTGATGTCGGTCAGGAAGTTGAGGATCCTGTGGTGGACAGCTGAGCGGAGATCTGGGTCTCAACGATTAGTTTGGTTGGAATTATTGTGTTGAAGGCACAGCTGTAGTAGGAGCCTGACAAGCCTGACAAGTCTTTTTCACTTGAAAGTGAAAGGATGAGGGGTGACCTGATAAATTAAAGTTGGAGTCTTTTTCCCAGGGTAAAAATGTCAAGTACTACAAGACTTAGGTTTAAGGTAAAAGAGGGTAAGTTTAAAGGAGATGTGAGAGGTAAGTTTTTTTTTTACACAAGGTAGTAAGTGCCTAGAATATGCTGCCAGAGGAGATGGTGGAAATGGATACAAAGGGAACATTTAAGAGGCTTCCTGATAAGGTATATGAATAGGCAGGGAAAATAAAGGTACAGACCACAGAGGCAAAAGATTTTTAGTTTAGAAATATTAACTCCTGAGTTAAACTGAAGTAAAGGTTCTTTTGTATCAATAAAATGAAATAAAATATGTCTACAATATCCTTTCAAAATGAAATATGTTTCTGTCAAAAATAAAAGGATGAGAGCCACAACCACATCAGCTGTCTAGTGGAAATTCATTTCCTCACCATTTCAAGTTGAAACTTTAGTGTCCCTTGATGATCATTCCACTCTGCACAAGATTTCTCAGATATAATTATCATAAGCAAGGCAAACCTCAGTAACTTTCTACCCTCAAACCTTTGAAAGTTCCATCTATCTGTTCTTCTTTTGAACAGAAACTAAACTAGCGATTTTTGAGAAGATTTGTAGCTCAGGTTGAGGATATGGATGTAAGTTTGCTTGGTGAGCTAAAAGGTTTGTTTTCAGACATTTCGTCACCATGACTAGGTAACATCATCTGTGAGTGCCTCTGGTGAAGCGCTGGTATTATGTCCCACCTCTCTATTTATAGGTCTTGGTTTCTTAAGGTGAGTGATGTCATTTCCGGTTTTATTTCTCAAGGGAAGGTAAATGGGGTCTAAATCGATGCATTTTTTGATGGCGTTCTGGTTAGAATGCCAAGCCTCTAGGAATTCTCGTGTGTGTGTGTGTCTTTGTTTCGCTTGTCCTAGGGTGTGTGTGGTGTTCTTTATCTGGAAATCCGTCAATAAACACATTGATTTAGACCCCATCTACCTTCCCTTGTAAAAAAAAAAAGGAAATAACATTACTCACCTTAAAAAACCAAGACTTATAAATAGAGAGGCAGGACATACCACCAGTGCTTCACTGGAGGTTTTCACTGATGATGTGACCTAGTTATGGTGACAAAATGTCTGAAAACAAACCCTCCAGCTCAGCGAGCAAACTTACATCCAGAAACTGAACTCTCAAAAGCATTATGTTTGATTGTTACCACAAAGCAGTTCTCCTTGCTTGCCACAGCATTAGTTTCTTTGTTTTTCAATGCACAGCTGTCACTATTCTTTGAAATACTTTGGAATGTATTAAAATCTCACTGATGGTTTTGGTTTGAAAGCTCTATCATTTGGGCATTTTCTAAACTGAAGTGTTTGAAAGTGGCATTTTAAAATAATTACATTCTAAATTTGCAAAGCCTCTGCATTCTTGGGAAAACCGATTCAAATCACTGGTGCAATTCAAATTCAATTCATTAATAAGATTTGTAATTTAAAGGTAGTCTCAATAAAAATGACCATGAAATCATCAACTGTTGTAAAAAACCACCTGGTTCACTAATATCCATTAGGAAAATGCCGTCCTTATACTGTCTGGCTTATGCTTTACATCAAAACAAATGATCTGATAGATTATTTGTAGTTATTCATAATTAATGTATGTAAATCATCATCTTAGAATTACCTTGCCAGTAAATGCCATTCATTTTGGCGTTTTTCTTATTGATCTTTATATTTTTCACTATTTCAGAGCGCCTGGTGGAAAGTCTGCGTCTACCACAAGTCCCCACACTCCATGCCCAGGTGTTCCTATTTTTCCGGGTATTGCTGTTACGGATGTCTCCACGCCATCTCACCTCACTGTGGCCTACTATGATCACAGAACTGGTAAGTTGACTGTAGAGTCATAGAGTTGTACAGCAAGGAAACAGACACTTCAATCCAATTCGCCCATGCGGACCACATATTGAATCTAGCCCTATTTGCCAGCATTTGGCCCATATCCCTCTAAACCCTTCCTGTTCATGTACCCATCCAGATGGCTTTTAAGTGTTGTAATTGTACCAACCTCCTATGTTTACTTTGGCAGTTTATTCCATATACACTACCCTCTGTGGGAAAAAGTTGCTCCTTCGGTCCCTTTAAAATCTTTCCTCTCTCTCCTTAAACTATGCCCTCTAGTTTTTGACTTTCCTATCCTGTGGGGAAAAAAAAACACCTTGGCTATTAGCCCTATCCATGCCCTCATGATTTTATAAACATCTATAAGATCACCCCTCAGTCTTTGTTCCAGGGAATTTGCCCCAACCTATTCAGCCTCTCCAACCTCAGCAACATCTTTGTAAATCTTTTCTGAATCCTTTCAAGTTAAACACATCTTTTCTTTATAGCAAGGAAACCAGAATTGAATGCAGTATTCTAAAAGTGTTTTAACCAATGCCCTGTATGGCCACAATCTGACATCCCAACTCCTATACTGAATGCACTGACCAAGAAAGGCAAATGTACCTTCTTTATTACTGTCTACCTGGGACTCTGCTTTCAAGAAACCATGAACCTGTACTCCCAGGTGATGCCAAAATATATGAAGGAAAAAGTAAAAAGTATTTGAATTAGCCCAGTTCAATTAATTCATAGAAGTAGAGGAAAGTCATTGCAAGTGTTTGACACTCAATGTTGCAATTTTTTAATGGTCACGCAAATGGCTTGATTTTCTACTTGATTACTTTTTTTCCTCTGGTGCTTCATCTCATCTCTTTTGACAGCATTTTCCGAACACACAATCTGTACCACCTAGAATGACAAGGACAGGAGGTACATGGGATCACCTTCCAAGTTCCCTTCCAAGCCCCACGTGATCCTAACAGCCCTGTGGGTGTATCATCTTCACTCCACCTCTTCCTGCATTGCAACTGTTTGAGATGGTAACTCACCCCACCTTTCGAGAGCAATTAGAGATTTTCAGTATTTGCTGGCAGAGCCAGTAATGTCCACATCCCATGAATTTTTTTTAAACTGCCGTAAATTACTCAAGAGTCCATGGACAAAATTGTAGAACTTAAACTGATGTTTTATTTATTACACCTATACATAAAGAATAGGTGTTGGAAATGAGACTTGCTCCCTTGAAAAATTTGTACATGTGGCAGTGTCGTAAGAGCAACAGGTAGTATCACTCGATTAACCATCCAGAGCCCTGGCTAATGCTCTCATCTTCCACCTTGGGGCTCTCCAACCACACAGGATCAATGTGGATTTCATCAGTTTCCTCATTTCCCCTCCCCCCATCTTATCCCAATTCCAACCTACCAACTCAGCACTGCCCTCATAACTGGTCCCACCTGTCCATCTTCCTTCCTGTCTATCCACTCCACCGTCCTCTCCGGCCTATCATCATTACCCTCTCCTCCATTTATCTATCACACTCTCAGCTACCTTCCCCCCCCCGCCCCCAGCCCCACACCCCCTCTCATTTATCCCTCCACCCTCTCGGCTCACAGCCTCATTGCTGATGAAGGGCTTTTGCCTAAAGCATTGATTCTCCTGCTCCTTGGATGCAGCCTGACCTGCTATGCTTTTCCAGCACAATGCACTCTACTCTAATCTCCAGCACCTGCAGTTCTCACTTTTGCCTAATGCTCGAGGGACATAGGTTCAAATTTCAACTCTAATCATGTAAAATGTGGAGTTAAATTCAAGTAATTAGAAAAACCTTGTATTGAAAGCTCGTCTCTCTAAAGCTGACCATAAAACAACCATCAATTGTAAATACCTATCTCATTCACTTATGTCCTTTAGAGAAGAAAACCAGCTATTCTGCCCAGTCTGACCCATTTTTGACTGTAGTTCCACAATAATGTAATTGACTCTTAACTGCTTTCTGAAATGGCATTCTCACAATTCAAGGGAAATTTAGGAATAAACGAAATATATTGGCCTTGTCAGCAACACTTGCATATCATGGAAGAATAAACATTAACTCTGTTAACTTACAGGTATCTTCATATCATGGAAAAGAGTTATCTATGAATATCTCTACTCTGACTTTACTGTGCATGTTTTCATCTTTTGTCCTGAGCTATTTTTCTAGATTTGATGAGAAAAAACTATTGTGCTTCTGGAGAAGAGCTGCTTCTTCTACTGTTCTCATCCAATATTGCATTTGTCGTCCTCGTGTCTTTCCCATGAGGGATTTTTGCTGCATTTCATCCCCTGTCAAACACATTGGTAATAACTAATATGGAATTTCTCCCTCTCTAAACACCTGCCATGGATGTATTGGCAGAACTGCCAGGTTGATTATCAGTCTGCTTGGCTGCATCATGAATGCGCCTTCAGTGGCCAACAAGCCTTGGAGAGGGGGCTTGAGCCGAGAGCCTCTGGCTCAGGAGCAGGGGGTTTGCTATCTACTCAGCATAAGACCTCATTCTGAAGGCCAACAATTTTTGTTTTAGATCTTAAGCAATTATATTCTTCTTCTCAAATCTTAAAGGTGCAAGTATTTTTGCTGATTGAACAAGAACTGACAGCAGATGAAGACATTTCAAGGTAATGGGTTTCTACAGCTAATCTTAATGATTTAACTGCAATTTCCCAAAACTAAGGTCCTACTTTCTGTTGTTGGAAAATGTTCTGGTTGTTCATTCCATAAAGATTCAGCGAATAGGTGCAAAACTCTGGTTCAAAAGATGATGCTAATGTTCTTCGGGAGGGTTTAAACTAATTAAGCAGGGGGATGAGAACCTAAATTGTAGTTCTCAGTGACCAGGAGGTTAAGAGTAGCAAGATCAGAGCTAAGGTTTCAAGGTTGTAAGAATGCACTGACAAGCAGGAAGGTGGTTTGAAGTGTGTCTACTTCAATGCCAGGAGCATCCAGAATAATGTGGGTGAACTTGCAGCATGGATTAGTACCTGGGACTTTGATATTGTGGCCGCTTCAGAGACATGGATAGAACAGGAACAGGAATAGTTGTTGCAGGTTCCGCGATTTAGATGTTTCAGTAAGAACAGAGAAAATGGTAAAACGGGGAGGTGTGGCATTGTTAGTCAAGGACAATATTACGGTGGCAGACAGGACTTCTGAGGACTCTTCTACTGAGGTAATATGGGCTGAGATTAGAAACAGGAAAGGAAAGGTCACCCTGTTGGGAGTTTTCTATAGGCCTCCGAATAGTTCCACAGATGTAGAGGAAAGGATTGCAAAGATGATTCTGAATAGGAGTGAGAGTAACATGGTAGTTGTTATGGGGCCTTTAACTTTCCAAATATTGACTGGAAATACTATAGTTTGAGTACTTTAGATGGGTCAGTTTTTGTCCAGTGTTGCAGGAGGATTTCCTGACACAGTGTGTACACAGGCCAACAAGGGGTGAGGCCACATTGGATTTGGTACTTGGTAACGAACCTAGCAAGGTGTTAGATTTAGAGGTAGGTGAGCACTTTGGTGATAGTAACCACACAATTTGGTTGTTTATTTTAGCGACAGAAAGTGATTGGTATATAATGTAGGGCAGGAGTTATTGCTGGCGGAAAGGCAATTATGATGCAATTGGGCAAGATTTAGGATGCATAGGATGGGGAAGGAAATTGCAGGGGAGGGGCACAATTGAAATGTGGAGCTTATTCAAGGAATAGCTACTGTGTGCCCTTGATGTACCTGTCAGGCAGGCAGGAAGTGGTTGAGCGAGGAAGCCGTGGTTTACTAAAGAAGTTGAATCTCTTTGTCAAGAGGAAGAAGAAAGCTTATGTTCGATGAGATGTGAAGGCTCAGGTAGGGCGCTTGAGAGTTACGAGTTAGCCAGGAAGGACCTAAAGAGAGAGCTAAGAAGAGCCAGGAGGGGACACGAGAAGTTGTTGGCAGATAGGATCAAGGAAAACCCTAAAACTTTCTATCAGTATATCAGGAGTAGAAGAATTCTTTCCTTAGTCAATCAAGGATAGTAGTGGGAAGTTGTGCATGGAGTCCGAGGAAATAGGAGAAGCGCTAAATTAATAACCACTGAGCCAGTGCTGCCTCACAGCGCCAGGGTATCGGGTTCAATTCTCGCCTCGGGCGACTGTCTGTGTGGAGTTTGCACATTCTCCCCATGTCTGCGTGGGTTTCCTCCAGGTGTTCCGGTTTCCTCTGACAGTCCAAAGATATGCAAGTCAGGTGAATTGGCCATGCTAAATTGCCCATAGTGTTAGGTGCATTAGTCAGAGGGAAGTGGGTCTGGGTGGGTTACCCTTCGGAGGGTCGGTGTGGACTTGTTGGACAGAAGGGCCTGTTTCCACACTGTAGGGAATCTAATCTAATCTAATATTTTTCGTCAGTATTCAGACTGGAAAAAGACAATTTTGTCGAGGAGAATACTGAGATACAGGCCACTAGACTATACAGGATTGAGGTTCACAAAGGAGGAGGTGTTAGCAATTTTAGAAAGTGTGAAAATAGATATATCACATGGGCCGAATGGGATTTATTCTAGGATTCTTGGGAAGCCAGGGCAGAGATTGCAGAGCCTTTGGCTTTGATCTTTATGCCATCGTGTCTACAGGAATAGTGCCAGAAAGTTGCCACCTCAGTTGATAGGGTTGTTAAGAAGGCATACGGTGTGTTAGCTTTTATCAGTAGAGGGGCCGTGAGGTTACGTTGCAACTGTACAAAACTCTAGTTCGGCCACACTTGGGGTATTGTGTACAGTTCTGGTCACCGCATTATAGGAAGGACGTGGAAGCTTTGGAAAGGGTTCAGAGAAGATTTCCTAGGGTGTTGCTTAGTATGGAGGAAAGGTCTTAATAGGAAAAGCTGAGGGACTTGAAGCTGTTTTCGTTAGAGAGAAGGAAGTTGAGAGGTGATTTAATTGAGACATAAGATAATCAGAGGGTTAGATAAGGTAGACAGTGAGAGCTTTTTTTCCTTGGATAGTGATCGCTAGCATGAGAGGTCATAGCTTTAAATTGAGGGGTGATAGACATAGACTCACCAACATTGAGGGCATTTAAACGGTCATTGGATAAACATATGGATGAAGATGCAATAATGTAGGGTAGATGGGCTTCAGATTGGTTCCACAGATCAGCGCAACGTCAAGGGCTGAAGAGCCTGTACTGCGCTGTTATGTTCTATGATGCTGAACCACTTTTTCAAGACTGACATGTAGAATTAACTATTAATTACAGTGTAAATTTCAACTTTATGCAGTGACCCCTTCGGAATTGCTATGCCAGGTTTTTAAAATCCTGGTATCTTAAGTTACAACCTCAGCAAACCCAAGTACAATAGCTTCTCACTTTACTGTGGTATCTTTGGCTGAGGTTTAGACTTTACTGCTAAATTACTTGAGTTGAAAATCTGAATTGCTCATCAGAACCTGAGACAAACCATACATTTCTTACATACAAAACTTACAACTTCACTTTGTCAATCCTAACTAAATTTGACTGAAGCGCCCATAATAAGAATATTTTAAAAAATCAAACTTGAGCTGCACACGACTCGATCCTACACTATGTCTTGCTTTCATTTTTTCATCTCCACCCACGTTTGAACTGGATTTACATATAATGTGGAGTCACTGTGTGTTTCACTAATATTTTTCCAAATTCTGAAGCCTGATGATTATTATTTATTATATTATTAATACTTATAATTCCAAGTGTTATACTCTGCATAATTTTGGAGCAAGCTGTATATCAAAACAAAGCTTGGAATTTGTTTCATGTTGTTTCAGTAGCATCATAAGAGCTAGGAATATTGTTATTCCTTAAGTGATAAAGATGAATTTCTTAAAGCTGCAATAGAGGAGCCATCCTTCCTGTAGTTGACAGCAGAAGTTTGGTTGCCACAATTGTTAGACTCCTGATTGGAGCAGCTTTCATGATTTCTGAGGTTTGTGTACTCAAACGTGACTGTTTTTATTTAGGACCTGAATATGCAAGCCAGAATGATGGCAAGTGCTAGTCTACATTGAAAGTGTTGGCATGATCTGTACTTGGTTTCCAATGGGCATGAAATTCACAATTTTCATCAGATGGCACTATACTGGCATACCACAAACTGACTACTGGAAGAAATTAAAGTTATATGTGTACTTACAAGCATATCAATGAGGTTGGAGTTATAGCTTGTGTTAAGTACAATAGATGGATGCATTATTCTTAGGTCATGCTGTACTGACCTAGGAATGTTCTACTCTCTAGTGTTGATGTGCTCATTTTTCCAAAACAATACTCTTAAAGTGTACCACTGAATGTACGAGTCAGCACATTTTTGAATCACTTACAATATTTTACTGACAGGAAAGTTCCAAAATATAGAGTAAGCATATACCATTGTTAATCCTCTTATCAACTTCAGAACTGCTGGACCATCAGTGTCGGGCTTGGAAACCACCTACATGGGAGGTAATGGGGTCTCCACATCTTACAACAATCAGCGGTGGCTTGGCCTATACCTGTCTGCATGCAAATTCCTGGATTTGGCTTTGAACTTGCCCTCTGAAAACCTTCCCCAATTTCAGATGTAAGTGAGTGAAGGTATTATTGTTTTCTTTCAAACATGATATCAAATCTAAAATTGTTAGCGTTATTGTGATTGTTTCTCAGTGATACTTTGCAGAGAAAGGAGAGAAAAGAAAGACATATTTGAAGGATTTAAGTCCAAATCATTGTTCTTTAAACTGTAACCAATACTTTTGCAGACAGCTGTTTTAGCTAATGTGACCTTAGTATGTAGGCATTTCGGAAATCCATTTCGGA
Organism: Chiloscyllium plagiosum; assembly: GCF_004010195.1. Taxonomy (NCBI): domain Eukaryota; kingdom Metazoa; phylum Chordata; class Chondrichthyes; order Orectolobiformes; family Hemiscylliidae; genus Chiloscyllium; species Chiloscyllium plagiosum. Next base: position 72,510,393 of record NC_057718.1, on the reverse strand, counting down.
GACATTTACAAAAAGAGAGGTCAAGTTAGATGAAACTGTTGAAAGCTTTGAGGTTAAACAAATTAGGATTGATATGGGAATACAAATGGAAGTTACTATTTAGATTTTCAAAATAAAACCTAAATAAGCATCTACGTGTAGAAGATTAGGGATTGGGGGTACTATGTTAGAACATAATACAGCCTGTGCCAATCAACTAATCCCATGTCCCTGCTCATGGTCCATATCCCTCCATTCCCTACCTGTTCATGTGTCTGTCTAAATGCCTCTTAGAATTTGCTATCATATCTGGTTCTACTGTCTCCACTGGAACATGTTCCAGGTACCTACTACCCTCTGTGTTTTTAAAAAAAAAAGTTCCTCCCACATCTCCTTTAAACTTGCCCTGTCTTACCTTAAACCTACACCCCCAAGTATTTGACATTTCCATCCTGGGAAAGTGATTCAGACTATCCACCCTATCCATGTTTCTCGTAACTTTATGTACTTCAGCCTGTGATGCACTAGAAAAAACAATCCAAGTTTGTCTGACCTCTCCTTATAGCTAATATACTGCAATCCAGTCAACATTCTGGAAACCTCATCTGTATCCTTGCCAAAGCCTCCACATCCATCCCATAGTGCAGCAACCAGAATGGTGCACAGTACTCCAAATATGGCTTGACCCAAAGCCTTAAACTGGCAACATGACTTACCAGCTTTTATATGCAGTGTGCCAACCGATGAAAGCAAGCATCATATGCCTTCATTACCACCTTATCTATTTCATTGTCCCTTTCATAAGAACATAAGAAATAGGAGCAGGAGTAGACCATCTGGCTCCTCAATAAGATCTTTTCTTAGACTCCGCTCCACTTACCTGCCTGCTCTTCATAACCCTTAAAAGCTTTACTGTTCAAAAATCTATCTATATTTGCCTTAAAAACATTCAACAAGGTACCCTCAACTGCTTCACTGGGCAGGGACTCTCATAACACTTTGGGTGAAGAAGTTCCTCCTCAATTCGGTCCTACATCTGCTCCCCCTTGTTTTGAGACTATGCCCCGTAGGCCTAGTTTGACCCCGTCAGTGGAAATAACTTCCCTGTTTCTATTTTATCTATTCCCTTCATAATTTTATATGTTTATATAAGACTACCCCCCTCATTCTTCTAAATTCTAATGAATATGGTACAAGTCTAGTGAATCTCTCCTCATAAACCAACCCTTTCAACTCTGGAAAAAACCTAGTGAACCTCCTCTGCACTACCTCCAGTGCCAGTACATCCTTTCTCAAGTAAGGAGACCAAAACTGCGCACAGTACTCCAGGTATGACCTCACCAGCACCCTACACAGCTGCAGCATAACCTCACTGTTTTTAAACACCATCCCTCTCACAGTGAAGGACAATATTCCATTTGCCTGCTGAATTATCTGCTGCACCCGCAAACCAACCTTTTGTGATTCATGCACAAGGACACCCAGGTCTCTCTGCACAGCAGCATGCTGCAATTTTTCGCCATTTAAATATCTTCTACCAAAATGAATGACCTCACTTTTACCAACATTGTACTTCATCTGGCAGACCCTTGCGCACGCGCTTAGCCTATCTACATCCTTCTGCAGACTTTCTGTATTTTTGCACACATTTCTTGACCACTCATCTTAGTGTCATCTACAAACTTTGACACAGTACACTTGATGCCAAACTCCAAATAGTCTGTGTAAATTGCAAACAATTGCAGTCCCAACACTGATCCCTGAGGCACATGCCAACCAGAAAAACACCATCTATCGCCACTCTTTATTTTTCTGTTAGTTAACCAATCTTATATCCATGCTAATATCACCTGTAATGCTGTGGCCCTCTATCTTTTGTGTAGCACCTTGTCAAATGCCTTCGGGAAATCCAGATATACACATCCACTGATTTCCTGTTGTCTACCGTGCTCAGAATGTCCTCCAAGAATTCCAGTAAATTAGATTAGATTAGATTACTTAGTGTGGAAACAGGCCCTTCGGCCCAACAAGTCCACACCGACCCGCTGAAGCGCAACCCTCCCAGACCCATTCCCCTACATTTACCCCGGTACCTAACACTACCTAACACTACGGCCAATTCACCTAACCTGCACATTTTTGGACTGCAGGAGAAAACCGGAGCACCCGGAGGAAACCCACGCAGACACTGGGAGAATGTGTGGAGTTTGCACAATCAGTCGCCTGAGGTGGGAATTGAACCCGGGTCTCTGGCGCTGTGAGGCAGCAGTGCTAACCACTGTGCCACCGTGCCGCCCATTAAACATGGCCTGCTTTTCATGAACCCATGCTGTGTCAGAGAGCCATGGACTAGGACTCAAAAGTCCCTCCATGTATCAATGCTCCAGTCATTTTACAGTATACTTTCCTCTTGACCTCCCAAAATGCTTCACCCCACATTTGTCCAGATTAAACTCCATCTTCCACTTCTTCACCCAACTTTCTAACTGATCAATATCCTGGTGCATTCTTTGATAACCTCTCACTATCCACAACTTCTCTAGTTTTAGTTTTGTCTGCAAACTTACTAATCAGACCACTGATGTTTTCATCCAAATTATTTATGTAAGTTACAAATGACCAAGATCCCAGCACTGATACTTGCAGGACACCACTGGTCACAGACCTCCAGTCAGGGGAAAAAAACTCCTCAAAAACTACAGTTAGTCTTTTATGGCCAAGCCAATTTTGTTTCCATCTTTCAACTCACCATGGAGGATTCCATATGATTTGATCTTCTGGACCAACCTACCATGTCCACGTGGACAACATCTACTGCCTTACCCTCATCGATCATCTTGGTCACTTCCTCGAAAAACTCAATCGAGTTTGTGAGACAAGACACTCCTGCATAAAGCGATGCTGACTATCCCTAATAAGTCCAATCTTCTCCAAATGCAAGTAAATCCTGTCCCTAAGGATCTTTTCAATAATTTCGCCGCACTGATGTAAGGCTCAACAGCTTATAATTTCCTGGATTGTCCCTGTTGCCCATCTTGAACAAAGGGACAACAGTAGCTATTCTCTAGTCTTTTGAGAGCTTTTCCTGTGGCAAAAGAGGATACGTATCTATCAAGGCCTAGCAATGTCCTCCCTTACCTCCCTCAGTATCCTGGAAAGGCCCATCAGGTACTGAGGATTTGCCTACCTTAATGTTTTCCAAGACACCCAACACCTTCACCTTCTTAATATCGACATGCCTCAGAATATTAACAAACTCCATCTAAATTTACCATCATGTATGTCTTCCTTGGTTAATGCCGATGAGAAGTAATCATTAAGGACTTCACACACTTTGACTGGCTCTGCACACAAATTTCCTCCTTTGTCCTTGAGTGGACCTACCATTTCCCAAGTTACCCTCTTTTTCCTAATATATGTATAAAATGCCTTGAGGCTCTACTTAATCCTACTTGCCAAGGACATTTCGTGGCACCTTCTAGCCATGGAATAAGGATAGCAAATAGAAAACAAAAATAAAAAGCCATTTTGAAGTTGGCAGGCTGTAACTGGTGAGATTCTACAAGAATCAGTTATGTACAATTAAATATTTAAAAGGAATAAAGTTAAAGTTCTTAATTGGAGTAAAGCAAACCTTGACTATATGAGACAGGAACTTCTAAGAGTTGACTGGGGTAGTCTGTTTACAGGTAAAAGGACAACTGGCAAGTGGGAGACTTTCAAAGGTGAGATAACTATAATTCAAAACATTTTGTACCTGTTAAAGTGAAGGGTAAAGCTGGTAAGAGTAGGGAACAATGGAAGAATAAAGATATTGGAGCTCTGGTCAAAATGAGGAGTAAGCATATGTTAGGAAAAGACAACTGGGATCAAGTGAATCTCTTGAACTGCATCAGGAGTATAGGGACATTCTTAACAGGGACATCAGGAGGGCTAAAAGGGGATGTGCAATAGCCTTGGCAGATAAGGTTAAGGATAATCCAAAAAGATTCTATAAGAATAAAAGAGCAACAGGGGAGAGAATAGATCAATGAGGTCACCTATGTCTGGAGCCACAGGAGATGTGAGAGATGCGAAACAAATATTTTGCATCAGTTTTTACTGTGGAGAAAGAAAAGGAGGCTAGAGAACTCTGGGAAAGAAATACTGATGTCTTGTAAACAGTCCACATTACAGAAGAGGAGGAGCTGGACGTCTTAAAAATCAAAGGTGGATAAGTCTTTGGGACCTGATCAAGTGCACTCCAGGAAGTTGTGGGAAGTCAGGGAAGAAATTGCAGGGCCCCTAGCGGAGATATTTGTATCACCTATACCCATGGGTGAGGTGCCAGAGGATCAGAGAGTGGTTACTGTTGTGTCTTTATTTAAGAAAGGCTGTAAGAAGAAGTCTGGTGATCCTAATATCAGTATTTCAATATTAGGTAAGTTGTTGGAGGGGATTCTGAGAGATAGGATTTATCTGCATTTGGAGAGGCAAAGACTGTTAAGGGGTAGTCACCAAGGCTTTGTGTGTAGGGAGAAAGTGAGGTCTGCAGATGCTGGAGATCAAAGTTGAAACTTTATTGCTGGAACAGCACCGCAGGTCAGGCAGCATCCAGGGAACAGGAGATTCGACGTTTCGGGCACAGGCCCTTCTTCAGTTTGTGTGTGGGAAATTATGTCTCACAAACTTGATTGAGGTTTTTGAGAAAGTAATCAAAAAGATTGATGAGGGCAGGGTAGTAGATATCTACGTGGAATTTAGTATAACCTTTGACAAGGTTCCACATTTTTGATAGTAGGAGACAGAGGTAGTGGAAGGTTGAGTTTTGGACTTGAGACCTGTGACCAGCTGTGTTCTGTAAAGATTGGGTCCACTGTTGTTCATCGTTTATGTAAATGATTTGGATGAGAATTTAGGAAGAATGGTTAATACGTTTATGGGTGACACCAAAATTTGGTTGTGTAGTCAACAATAAAGAGGTTATCTCACATTACAAAGGGAACTTGATCAATTTAGCCAATGGGCTGAGGAGTAGCAGGTGGAGTTTAATTTGGATAAATAGAAGGTATTGCATTTTAGTAAAGCAAACAAGGGCAGGGCTTATACATTTAATGGTAATGGCATTGGGTACACCTGTTGAACAGAGAGACTTAAAGATTCAGGTACGTTGTTCACTGAAAGTTGGTGTCACAGGTAGACTGGGTGGTTAAAAAGGCATTTAGCATGCTTGCCTTCATTTTCAGACCACTGAGTATAGGTGTTGGGATGTCACGTTGAGGTTGTGCAGGATGTTGGTGAAGCCACTTTTGGAGTACTGTGTACAGTTCTGGTCACCCTCCTTTAGGAAGGATATTATTAAATTGGAGGAAGTGTAGAAAAGATTTAACAGGATGTTGACAGGACACAAAGGTTTAAATATCACTGTGGCATCTGTACTGATGAGCTGTTGTAACTTCACTCACCAAATTGTGGATGGGTACAGCTAGTATTATCATGAATTATGCAAGTCCTTTATTGGGGCCCATGTGATACAGTGGTTGTGTAACCCACCTTCTGAACGGGGAACCCAGATTCAAGGCCCACCATCGAAAGATGTAATAGTGACTGAAGGATTTAGGGTAATGGATGAACCGAAGGGAATTTATTTTAGACAGGAAATGGTGTTGGAAAGACTGTTAGGTCTGAAGGCTGATAAGCCCCCAGGACCTGATGGCCTGCTTCCAGGGTACATAAGGAGTTGGCTCTAGAAATCGTGGATGCATTGGTAATCATTTTCCAATATTCTATACATTCAGGATCAGTTCTTGTAGATTGGAGGGTGGCTAATGTTGTCCCACTTTTCAAGAAAGGAGGGAGAGTGAAAACAGGGAATTATAGACCAGTTAGCCTGAAGTCAGTGGTGAGAAAGATGCTGGAGTCAATTATAAAAGATGAAATTACAACTCATTTGGTTAGCAGTAACAGGATAGGTCAGAGTCAGCATGTATTTATGAAGGGGAAATCGTGCTTGACTAATCTTTTGGAATTTTTTGAGGATGTAACTATGAAGATGGACAAGGGAGAGCCAGTGGATGTCATGTACCTGGACTTTCAAAAAGCCTTTGATAAAGTCCCACATAGGAGATTAGTGAACAAAATTAGGGCACACGGTACTCAGGGCAAAATGCTGACTTGGATTGAAAATTGGCTGGCTGACAGTAAGCAAAGAGTTGTGGTGAACCGGTCCATTTCGGAATGGCAGACGGTGAGCAGTGGGGTACAACACACTTCCACCCAGCTATTTAGAATATACATTAATGATATAGATAAAGGTACTAAAAGTAATACTGGCAAATTTGCTGATGACACAAAGCTGGATGGCAGGGTGAAATGTGAGGAGGATGTTATGTGAATGCAGGGTGACTTGGGCAGGGTAGGTGAGTGGACGGATGCATGACAGATGCAGTTTATGTGGATAAATGTGTGGTTATCAGCTTTGGTGGCAAGAACAGGAAGGCAGATTACTATCTAAATAGAGTAAAGTTAGATAAAGGGGAAGTACAACGAGATCTAGATGTTCTTGTACATCAATGAATGAAACCAAGCGTACAGGTACAGCAGACAGTGAAGAAAGCTAGTGGCATGCTGGCCTTCAAATCAAGAGAAATTGCGTATAGGAGCATAGAGGTCCTTCCGCAGCTGTACAGGGCACTGGTGAAACTGCACCTGGAGTATTGTGTGCAGTTTTGGTCTCCAAATTTGAGGAAGGACATTCTGGCTATTGAGGGGGTGCAGCATAGGATCACAAGGTCAATTCCCGGAATGGTGAGACTATCATATGTTGAAAGATTGGAGCTTCTAGACACAAGTTTAGAAGGATGAGAGGGGATCTGATTGAGACATTATAAGATTATTAAAGGATTGGACACTCTGGAGGCAGTTTCCGCTGATGGGTGAGTCTAGAACCAGAGGACACTGTTCTAAATGGCCTACTCCTTATGTTTAAACTGAGTTAAGGAGAAACTTCTTCACCCAGAGAGTGGTAGACATATGGAATGCTCTGCTCCAGAAAGTAGTGGAGACCAAGTCTCTGGATACGTCCAAAAAAGAGATGGATCTCTTAAAGATAGTAGAATCAAGGGTTATGGGGATAAGGCAGGAACAGGATACTGATTGTGGATGATCAGTCATGATTATAATGAATGGTGGTGCTGGCTCGAAGGGCTGAATGGTCTACTCCTACACCTATTGTCTATTGAGAGGTGTGGAAGAATAGGTTTATTAAAATCTGCAAGATCTTTCACATTAATGTGTATTTAGGCTTTGGATTTCCTTCAGAGTATAAATGCATTGTACAATTTGTCATGAAAAATCCAGCTATGTGTTGTGGATTGATATAAATTCTAGTTAACTCTTGAATGTTTACTTAAGATGGATCAAATTTTAATTGGTGCTTTTCTAAACAGTCTCCTCTATCTAAACAGAATGATAGTTAGAGGAGAAAGTGAGGACTGCAGATGCTGGAGATCAGAGCTGAAAATGTGTTGCTGGAAAAGCGCAGCAGGTCAGGCAGCATCCGAGGAGCAGGAGACTCAACGTTTCGGGCATGAGCCCTTCTTCAGGAATGTGGCTGAAGAGCTTCTGGGCAGAGGAGATGACCTGGGGTGTGCAGTGAGAAAGGGACTCACTGAAATCCTTGTAGAGGGAGGAAGAGAGCTTCTTCAAGGAAGGCATCCTTGCAAGAGGATTCGCAGTAGGCTAAAATCTTCGAGGAGAAAGTGAGGACTGCAGATGTTGGCGATCAGAGCTGAAAATGTGTTGCTGGAATAGCGCAGCAGGTCAGGCAGCATCCAAGGAGCAGGAGATTCAAGGAGAAAGTGAGGACTGCAGATATTCGAGGAGAAAGTGAAGACTGCAGATTCCTGAAGAAGGGTTCATGCCTGAAACGTCGATTCTCCTGCTCCTTGGATGCTGCCTGACCTGCTGTGCTTTTCCAGCAACACATTTTCAGAATGATAGTTAGAGCCCTGTTTCCAAATATGGCTATTAGTGATGCATTTTGATAAAAGTGAGTACCTTAACTATTGTTGGTGTTCGTGTTGTTGCTGCTTATACATTTTCATCCTATGAATTTGTGGACACTTCGTTAAAATGTCTGTGATGCAACTATATAAGTACAACAAGCTTTAATTTATTCTATACGTTTAGGTATCGTTGGGCTTTCATTCCAGAAATATCTGATGATTCAGGTTTGGAAGTTCGCAGGCAGGGGACACATCAACGAGAATTCAAACCTTATGTTGTTCGATTAGCCAAACTGCTGAGGAAAAGAACAAAGGTATTTTGTTTTTATCATCTCTACTTCCTCCTTACTCAAATTCTTCTAAAGACATTGACCTCTTTCCTGGGTAGGTTTCAACAGGCACTCTCCAATAGGTCAGACAAATGATCAACATCCAAATGTGACCCTTGATTGTGACCAACAGCAAGCTAGTCAACTACAGACAGTATTGCTGCTGAATTCCATCAAAATTTACAGCCTGATCTCTCAGGATTATTAGAAGGAGAAGGAGGATACAATTCAGACCATTGTGCCTGCGCCAGCTATATTACCCAGTGCCAATCTCCTGCATTTTCCTCACATCCCTGCACACCATTGCAATCCAAATAACAATGCAATGTCTCTTAAGTATCTCAGTTAAACCTGCCTCCATCACATTTCCAGGCAGTACATTCCATCCTAACAACTCGGTATGTGAAAATGTTTTTTCTCATATCGCCCTTGTTTCAATTGCACATCACTTTAAATCTATGCCCTTTCATTCTTGTTTCTTTTACAAGTGGGAACACCTGCCCCATCTACTTTATCTAATCTGTTATTGAAAACCTCAGTCAGATCTCATTTCAGCCTTCTTTTCTCCAAGGAGAACAGGACCAACTTTTTCAATCATTCTGCATAACTAAGGTTTCGCATAACTGGAACCATTCTAGTAAATTGCATCTGCGTGTTATGCACCTTTGCACCTTTCCTAGAATGTGATGCCTACAACTGTATGCAGTACTTCAGCTGAGGTCCAACAAATGAATTGTACAAGTTCAACATCATATTCTTGCTGTTGAACTTTATAACCTGTTAATAAAACCGAGAAGATGGTATTTTTGTTTTACTGCTCTTCCATCTGTCTTGCCACTTTCAATGATCTGTGGACTTGGGTACTCTCAGATGCCTCTGCTCCTATACCCTCTTTAGAATTATACCCCTTATATTGTCTCTTGGTGTTCTTCCAACCAAAGTACATTACTTCACATTTCTCTGCATTGAACCTCAGCTGCCAACTATCCACTCCACCAATCTGTCAATGTCTGTTTGGATTGCCACAGTTTTTCTCAGTTTTGTTATGACACGGAGTCAGACAGCTGAATCAAATCTGCCTTTCCACCTCTTTAGTTGCAATATGGTAAAATTAAACTGTCAAAGACTGCTAAATACTCACTTCATTTGTTCCTGCCAGACTTGTGAATGAACAATCCTGGGTGGTACACTGTGCTACTGCCTTACAGTGCCAGTGACCCAGGTTTAATTCCATGTTTAGGTGACTACAGAGTTTGCACGTTTGCCCCATGTATACGAGAGTTTCTGCTGGGTGCATCGGTTTCCTCCCACAGTCCAAAGATGTGCAGATTAGATGGATTGGCAATATTGAATTTCCCATAGTTTCCAGGGTTGTGCAGGCTAGGTGGATTAGCCATGGCTTCGATTATCCCAAGGCCTCAATTATCATTCAACAAATACTATCTGCTTGAACATAGGGTCTCTTCCAGACTCCAGAAAATCGATGTTTCGGGTGTAAGCCCTTCATCAGAAATGAGGATTGTGGGCCAGGAGCTGAGAGATAAATGGTGGGGAATGTGGGACTGACGGAAACTGGTGAAATCCACATTAATTCCATGTGGTTGCAGGGTCCCAAGGCGGAAGATGAGACGTTCCTCCTCCAAGTGTCAGGTGGTTAGGATTTGGCCCAGGAGGAGGCCCAGGACTTGCATGTCCTTGGTGGAGGGAGGGAGTGTTGAAGTGTTCAGCCACAGACGGTGGGATTGGTTGGTGCAGGTGTCCCAAAGATATGCTCTGAAATGATTTGCAAGTTGGCGTCCTGTCTCCCTGATGTAGAGGAGACCACATCGGATGCAATGGATAACGTAGATGACATTTGTGGAAGCAAGATAAATTTCTGTCAGATGTGGAAGGATCCTTTGGGGCCTTGGATGGAGGTGAGGGGAGAAAGGTACTAACATTATTAATGGTCAAAATCTTCTACCTGTTGAAAACACCAGGGTCGCTGTGTCTGGTATAGAAATATTGAATCCCTACAGAGTGGAAAGAGGCTATTTGGCCCATCATGACCTCATCAACCGTCCTAATAACATCCCACCCAGGCCCTATCCTTATAACATCACATTTATCATGGTCAACCCACCAAACCTATAAATCTTTGGACTGTGGGAGGAAACCTGAACACATGGAGGAAACCCACACAGACACATGCAAACTCCACACAGACTTTAATCCAAAGCTGGAATCAAATGTGGGTCCCTGGCATTGTGAGGCAGCTTGCCACTGAGCCACAGTGAAACCCATAGAACCTTTTTAATCAAGGAGCAGCCTGCAATTAGCCTCCAGGCCTGACCTAACAAACAAGATCTGTTCTTTGCCTTTTACTACAAGCTGTCCCAAAATTCACAAGCCATTTCCAGCTCAATTCAAAATTGACAACAGAATAAACACATTCAGGAATAAACAAAAAAGATACTAATACTGGCTAGACTAGCTTCACTCTTTCCACTCTGTAGGGATTCAATATTTCTATACCAGACACAGCGACCCTGGTGTTTCAACAGGTAGAAGATTTTGACCATTAATAATGTTAGTACCTTTCTCCCCTCACCTCCATCCAAGGCCCCAAAGCATCCTTCCACATCTGACAGACATTTACCTTGCTTCCACAAATGTCATCTACTTTATCCATGGTCAAGAAGGAGGGACCTCATCTGGAGTGAGTATATCTTCTCAAAGCTCGCTAGGAGAAGATATACTCCTAGCTTGGGGAATTTGAAGGCAGTCAGTGCAGAGGGGAAAGAGGTGCTTTTTGCTTGACTTTTTTGGCTCATGAGTTTATAGGTTTGTTTTCAACAGACTAAATTGAAATCAAGGGTCAAGGAGCCAGCATAAAATAGTGACTTCACCGATAAATTGTAAGTTTGTTTTCCGGTGATAGCTACTAATTTGTCCATATATTTTAGGTTACTTTCAGATTAAAGATAAATAGGGGAAAGATTTAGAGGCTACAAGCTGAAAGACCAGTATGAAAGTTTTAAAAGTCAAATCAAGAACTAAATAGTTAAAGTAGAGATGCTAGCCAGGCCATGTGTTATGCCTGCGTAATATGGGAGTTGGTGGACCCCACTGCTGTTCGTGCTAATCACATCTTGGTTGCTTGAAAAACTCCGGCTCAGATTTGATGAGCTGAAATCTGAACTTAGAATACAGTGACTCATCAGACAGGGGGGAGACTTACCTTAATGCTGTGTTTCAGAAGGCAGTCACACCCCTTAGATTCGAAAAGTGTGGCGCTGGAAAAGCTCAGCAGGTCAGGCAGCATCTGAGGAGCAGGAGAATTGATGTTTCGGCATGAGCCCTTCATCAAGAATTTCAGGGTGATGAGAGGATGCTGAGAGATAAATGGGAGAAGGTAGGTAATGGGAGAAGGTAGTTTGGATGGCGATAGGTAGGTGCAGGTGGAGGTGATAGTGATAGTTAGGAGCGGATAGAGGAGAAGGAAGATGAACAGGTGGGACATGTCAAGAGATTGGTCTCGAGTTGGGGAATTGGACCTGGGATGCGGTCCAACTTGCCCTCAGTTTATTTTCTTCATTTCTTTTGGTCATCTTTTGTTGGTTTTTACCATTTTTCCAATCCTAATGTTTTTTTTCTTTCAATGTGTTGCTATTCCTTCCTGGAATCCTTGGTCCTTAATCATTTTATTCTGGTAAGCTTGTTTCCCAGTCCACTCCAGCCAACTCTGCCCTTACCGTGATGTAATTATCCTTATTTAAGTTTCTGACCAAAACTTTGCACTCTCAAGCTGAATGCTAAATTCTATCATGTTATGGACACTGTTTCCCCGGGGACCTCTAAGATCCTTAATTAAACCTGCCTTATCACACGTCACCAGGTACAGAATACCTTGATTCCTGATGCACCCTTAACATTTTGTTCTAGACAATTCTCTAGAATACACTCTGTGAATTCTTTTTTATGGCTATCTTAGCTAATTTTGTTTTCCCACTCTCCATGAAGATCACCTATGGTTTGTGTACAGCTTTTTTAACATGCCCTGATTACCTCTTGATTTATTCTGTGTGCTACAAAAGTGTGACTTATGGGGGACCTTGACTACTCCCACTAGTGCTTCCTTGCCCTTGTTATTTCTTACCATCACTTATTTGAATTCAACATCATCCAACCCAAGATAATTTCTTACTATCATAATTATTCTAATTTGTACTGATAAAGCTACCCAATCACCCTTCCTTTCCCGCTTGCCCTTTCAAAAACTCTCATACCCTTGAATATTTAGTCCCAAACTTTTATCGCCTTGTAATCATGTCTCTGTAAGTTCATATCCATTAATTTTTATTTGTGCCACTAATTCATTTATTTTTCTCAGAATACTACATGCATTTAAGAGGTGTTCATTTTGAATTTTTCCATTTTTCCTCCTTTGACCCTATTTGCATGAGTGAACAGCAGCAAATAAGGTCAAAGGAAGAAAAATGGTAAAAATTCAAAATGAATAGCTCTTAAATGCGTAACTGCAAGACGCCTATCGCAGAGTGCTTTAGGGAACATCTCCGGTACACCCACACCAATCAAACCCACCTCTCCATGGCCAAACATTTCAATTCCCCCTCCCACTCTGCCGAGGACATGGGGTGGAGGAGGTCCTGGGCCCTCTCCACCGCCACTACCTCACCACCCGACGCCCGGAGGAAGAACATCTCATCTTCTGCCTCAGAACACTTCAACCCCAGGGCATCAATGTGGATTTCACCAGTTTCCTCATTTCCCCTCCCCCCCCCCTTCCCCACCCATCTTACCCCAGTTCCAACCTCCCAACTCAACACCATCCTCATGACCTGTCCTCCCTGCCAATCGTCCTTCCCTCCTCTCCGACCTATCACCTTTACCCCTTCCTCCATCCACCTATTGCACTTAGCTACTTTCTCGCTAGCCTCAGCCCCCTCCCATTTATCTCTCCACCCCTGAGGCTACCTGCCTCATTCCTGATGACGGACATTTGCCCGAAATGTCAATTTTCCTGCTCCTTGGATGCTGACTGACCTGCTGTGCTTTTCCAGTGCCACTCTAATCTTGGCTATTAGCTCAAGATTAGAGTGCCAGTCCTCCATGACCTCTCCAGTGAATAGAAAAGATACCAAGATCTTGATTGAGGCCCCCACAATCTCCTCTCTTGCTTCTCTCCATAACCTGGGTTATGTCCCATCTGGGACAGGGGATGTATCCAGCTTAAGACTCTTCAAGAAATCCAATGCCACTTCTTTCTTGACCTCAAAATGCCCATGCACACTAATCTGTGCTTGGTGAACATTGATGTACTCATTTAGGGTCTCGTCCATATACTGTGCCTCCAAGCATAAGTTCTCTCATTTAACCTTGACTGGTCCTACCCTCTCCCTATTTAACCTCTCGCTTTTAATGTTTGTATAAAATGCCACGGGATTTTCTTCCACCCTTCTTCCATGCTCTCCTAATTTCCTGCTAGAGTTATTTCCTGTTTTCTTTCTATTCCTCATGGACCCTGTCCATTTCGGGCAAATGTCCGTCATCAGGAATGAGGCAGGGAGCCTCAGGGGTGGAGAGATAAATGGGAGGGGGCTGAGGCCAGCAAGAAAGTAGCTAAGTGCAATAGGTGGATGGAGGAAGGGGTAAAGGTGATAGGTCGGAGAAGAGGATGATTGGCAGGTAGGGCAGGTCATGAGGATGGTGTTGAGCTGGGAGGTTGAAACTGGGGTATGGTTGGGGGGGAGGGGAAATGAGGAAACTGGTGAAATCCTTCCTGAAGAAGGACTCTTGCCCAAAACGTCGATTCTCCTGCTCCTTGGATGCTGCCTGACCTGCTGCGCTTTTCCAGCAACACATTTTCAGCTACCTAAACCTTACACTTGCTTTTACTTTTTGACTACATTCACAACATTATCATCATCCAAGGGTCTCATATCTTGCCATCCTTGTCCTTCCCCCTTACTGAAGCATGCCAGCCTGAACTCTAATCAGTAGGTCTTTGAATAACTCCCACATGTCAAATGTGGACTAATTCAATAGCAACTGCTCCCAGTTAACTCTCCCTAGCACCTGTCTACTACTATAATAATTTGCCCTTCCCCAATTAAGTATCTTCCCACAAGTTCCGGACTTATCCTTATTCATAGATATTTTAAAACTTAAGGAGTTGTGATCACTGTTTCCAAAATGCTTTCCCACTGTAAGGTCAGTCATCTGGTCAGGCTCATTTGCCAATACTAAGTCCAGTTTGGCCCTTCCTTTAGTTGAACTGTCCACATACTGTTTCAAGAAATCCTCTTGGATGTATCTAACAAATTCTGCCCTCAGCCTTTTGTTGTAAGGAAGTCCTAGTGAATGTTGAGGAAGTTAAAATTGCGCACTATAACAACCATTTTTTTGGAAATCTTTCCATAATCTGCCCACATATCTATCCTCAATGTTTTGGTGGCTGATGAGGTGGCCTATAGTATAATCCAAGCAGAGTGATTGAACTTTGCTTATTTTTGAGCTCTATCCATATTGTTACAGTGGATGAACCTTCCAGTATGTTCTCTCTGAATGCAGGTATGACATTCTCCCTCATTAGTAATGCAATTCCTCCACCTCTTTCATATCCCCCTCTATCTTGTCTAAACCACTAAAACCCTGAAACGTCGAGCAGCTAATACAGTACCTCTAACAACCAGGTCTCAGTAATGGCCAAGACATGATGTCCCATGTACAGATCCAGGCTCTAAGCTAGGGTTGAAAAATGTCATGCTGGAAA
Organism: Chiloscyllium plagiosum; assembly: GCF_004010195.1. NCBI lineage: Eukaryota > Metazoa > Chordata > Chondrichthyes > Orectolobiformes > Hemiscylliidae > Chiloscyllium > Chiloscyllium plagiosum. Next base: position 72,495,325 of record NC_057718.1, on the reverse strand, counting down.
AACACAGCAGGCCAGGGCAGCATCCGAGGAGCAGGAGAATCGACGTTTCGGGCATAAGCCCTCCTTCAGCTTATGCCTGAAACAACATTTTTCAACTCTGGTACTCCAGCATCTGCAGTCCTCACTTTCTCTAAGCTAGGTTTGGAGGATTTGAGCTATAGGGAGAGGCTGAACAGGCTGGGGCTGTTTTCCCTGGAAGGTCAAAGGCTGAGGGGTGACCTTATAGAGGTTTACAAAATTTTGAGGGGCATGGATAGGATAAATAGACAAAGTCTTTTCCCTGGGGTTGGGGAGTCCAGAACTATAGGGTATCGGTTTAGGGTGAGAGGGGAAAGATATAAAAGAGACCTAAGGGGCAACGTTTTCATACAGAGGGTGGTAGGTGTATGGAATGAGTTGCCAGAGAAAGTGGTGGAGGCTGGTACAATTGCAACATTTAAGAGGCATTTGTATATGAATAGGAAGGGTTTGGAGGGTGCTGGCAGGTGGGACTAGATTGGGTTTGGATATCTGGTCGGCATGGACAGGTTGGACCGAAGGTTCTGTTTCCATGCTGTACATCTCTATGACTCTATGACTCATCTGCCTTACTCATAATACTCCTTACATTGAAATAAACACACATCAGCCCATCAACCCATTGTATTCATTAGCCTGCCTCTCCTTTCAGACATGCTGGTCATATTATCTACCTTCCCCTCAATCCCTCCACTTGCTGACCTGCTGCCCTGGTTCCAAACCCCCGCAACTCTAATTTAAACAGTCCCACTTAGTACTAACCCAACTCCCTGTAAAGATATTGGTTTCCCTCCAGTTTTGGTGCAACCTGTCTCTTCTGTACGGGTCACCCCTGCCCCAGAAGAGGTCCCAATGATCCAAGAACTACCATCTCCTTAACCACACATTTATCTGCCCAAGTTATCCAAATGCCAGGATACTGGTCCAGTAAATAAAGCCCATCCCACCAGAAAAGCTCCCTTCTACCCTGATACAAATGCCAGTGCTCCACAAACTGAAACACATCCACCCACACCAATCTTTAAATTTTTCACTGAACTCCTTGCCTTATTTACACTGAGCCAGTTTGACCATGGCTCAGGTAGTAAACTGAGATTGTTCCTTTGGAGGTTTGGCTTTTTTGTGTAGTCCCTAATGTTCAAAATCTTTTAACAGAACTTAATTTCTATCTTATCAATGTTCTTAGTACTAATATGGATGACAACAGGTTCTCTCTTCTTCAAGTTTCTGTCCAGGCTGAGGAGATGCCCTTAATCCTGGAACCTGCCGGGCAACAAAGCCTTCATGACTCATGGTTATGAATGCAGAGAACGATATCTGTCCACTTAAACTTCAGTGTTTCTATTTCCTACCCCCACTTGCATGGCTCCCTCCATCACAGAGCTGTGGTCAGTTCGCTTATAATTTCTGCAGGCCCTACTCTCAACCACCTCGCTTGCAAGAACCTTGTAACTGTTGGACGATTGCAGGGACTGAAACTCCTCAAGGACTGCCCCTTGAGTACTCATTCCCAAAATCATGCTCTCCTGTCTTCAATCAGAGCTCATGTTTGAATTGCTTAATCTAAGGGGTATGTCTGTCTCCTCGAGTGAAGTGTCCAGATAACTTTCCATTTGCCTGATGCAATGCAGTGTCTGCAGCTTAGACACCTGATTCTCAACTTGGACCTGCAATTGCATAAGCCACAAACATGTGCATCAGATGTGTTCACTGTGGATTACCTCATGACTCAAAGTGAGATAATGCACATGGGCAGGACAAACAAGAATAGGGAGTACATGATGAATGTACAGGTACAACCTGGGAAGCAGCAAGGATCAGGAGGATGTTAGTGTGCATGTACACCCTTAGGATAGCAGGACAGATAGATAAAGTGTTCAACAAGACATATGGAATACTTGCCTTTATTAGCTGAGGCAGAGAGTTTGAGCAGGGAGGCAATGCTGGAACTGCATAAAATGATGGTTAGGCCACAGTTAGCGCAGTTCTGGAATCCACGTTATTAGCAAGGGATGTGATAGTACTGGAGAGGCTGTAGTGGAATTTTACCATATTATTGCCTGGGCTGGAAAGGTTCAGATACGAAGGGAGATTGAAAGACCCTGCATTGTTTTTTGGAACAGAAGAGACTGTGGGAGACATGGTTGAGATATTTAAAATTATGGGGCATAGACAGAGTAGAAGGGAATAAACTTTCCCTTTGGTAGTGGGATGAATAATTGGGGCATAAATTTATGGTTTAGAGGGAGATATGAGGAAAAACATTTTTACCTAGTAAATCTGCAGCTCAGTCTGTAATGGTAGTGTAGGCAGAAACACTCAAAATACTTATGATTTGAATGTTAACTTGCAGTGCCAAGGCATACAAAGATATGGGCCAAGTGCCTGATATGGAATTTAAATAAGTATGTGTTTTTGACCAGTGCTAATGCCAAATGATCTTTTTCTTTCATTCCAACTCCAGACTTATGGGAATGCCATCACCTACAAGTCTCACACTATCCTGACTTGGAACTAAATTGTTCTATCACATTGGGTCAAAATTTTATAAGTCCTTCCCTAACTGCATCCTGAAAGTGATCATATCACTTGAACTGCTGCAGTTCAAAAATAGGCTCACTACTATCATCTCAAAGACAAGCAGAGATAGACAATAAATGCTATCCTTGCTGGTCTGTATCCTCTTTGAATAAATTAAAAATAACCAGCCATCAGCAAAATTACTGTCGAAGCCTGTCAGTGGATAGTGGAACAAAAGCCTTGTTCAGAAATAGAGGTAGTGGTAATTATCAATCTCTGGCAGAATCGGAGTATAGTATGCAGTTTGTGAAAGAGATTGGCTAAACTTTTCCTTGTACTTATATTTTCTTTTTCTCCTTTTAATTTTTGAATATTTTAGAAAGTAAATTGGGATGAGCAATGGTTGTATTGTAAAATGTCAGTACTTTATTTCTCAAGCAATTTGGTTGCATAGTGATACTGTCCAAAGATTAGAAACAGACCTTCAGGAATGAAATTGAGGGATTCTACATCTCTATAAATGACTCTTTCAATCCTACAACTCTGAATCTATTTTTCTTCAATTCTGGCCTTTACAGCATCATTAATTTTACTTGCTTCACCATTGAGGGGGTCTACACTTCTAGTTACCTAGGCAATTAGCCCTGGAGTTGCCTCCTAAAGCCTACTATATCTTTTGCTTCCTTTAAGACATTCGTTAAGTACTGTTTGATCATGCTTTTGGTCATCTGCCCTTAACATCTGCTTCTGTGGCTTGGTATAAATAGAAGTTGTTTTTGAAATAGCTATCAAAATTCAAATTTATGATTTGGATAAGCTTGAATATTATGCTTGAAATCAATCTTAAACAGAAAGAACTGAAACCTAATTAATGGAAGAATTCTGATTACTTACAGAAAAATCTGGAAGATGACAACTCGGTGAAGACACTAGCATGGGAGCCTGGTCATCTGCTGCTGACCTTTTACTCTGTTCGTAGCATTGAGCAGTTGCTTCCCTTTTTCAATGTGCTCAGTCAGTTTTTTTCCAACAAAATCTCAAGTAGATTTACTGGATCCTCAGGGAGTCCAATCCCGTGGACAAACTCATTCTCAGTCAAAGACCTTAAACCTGACAACCAGAAAACATTCTGGAGCAAAGGCAGACAAATAATAGAGGAAGTGCTTGAGAGAGATTTCCTTGAAGGTGTTATAAAAACATAACACTGGAGGTAGTGTAATCACTCAAAGCAAATATTCTGCAATGTGTACATTTGTTTGTATTTGAACAAGGAACAAATTTCAACAATGTAATCATATTAAATTTTATTTGTACAGATTGTGTTCTGATTACTGAATTATGAATTTGATTTTGTCCAAGTATGTTGACTCATTAATTATGGTGCCCAAAATATAAATTACTGTATTATTCCATTTGGTTCCAAATAATTGCACTCATGCTCAATTCTACAGGTGATGACCCATTATTAAAAGTACATGTACCTTTTAATTGCAGTTGTGATTTTATGGATTGTTTGTGCACAATTAATCCATTACTGTTATAAGTAACATCTGGTCCTCAGAAACAAAATGTTAATTTTCATCATGAGTGCTGAATGTGAAAGGAGAAAGTGAGGACTGCAGATGCTGGAGATCAGCATCAAAAGTATGGCACTGAAAAAGCACAGCAGGTCAAGCAGCATCCAAGGAGCAGGAGAGTCAAGATTTCAAGCATAAGCTCTTATTCAGGAATTGTGGGGGTGTGGGGAGGGGGAGGCGCAGGTGGCCCAAGGGGGTTGGGTTGAGAGATAAATGGGAGATGGGAGGAGCTGTGGGGAAGGTAGCTAGGAGTGCAATAGGTAGATGAAGGTGAGGGGTGATGGCAATAGGTTGGAGTGGAGGGTGGAACAGATAGGTAGGAAGAAAGGTGGACATGTAGGACTGTTCAAGAGGGTGCTGCGGAGTTCAAGGGTTGGATCTGGGATAAGGTGGTGGGGGGAGGGAAGATGAGGAAACTGGTGAAATTGACATTGATTCCATGTGGTTGAAGGGTCCCAAGTGGAAGATGAGGTGTTCTTCCTCCAGTCGTCGGGTGGCTAAGATTTAGTGGTAGAGGTGGCCCAGGTGCACTGCTGACCATGTTTGCTGAATCCTAAAATATATAGCTGTGGCAGGGGGGTGAAGAAATCAATAAAAGGAAACATCCATCACAGATGCATCTGCCTATGTCAATAAGACAGACTTTGAATAGATCTATTGTGACTTTATTTGACTTCCTTTTAAGTTCACTCATGGGATGTGGGCATTGCCATATAGCCCATCCCTAATTACCTTTTGTGACAATGGTGATGAGCTACTTTCTTAAACAGTTGTAAATCCATTTGTTTATTGTACATTCACAATGCTATTAGGAAGAGAATTTCTGGATTTCAGCATCACTGAAGAAACTAACATGTCCTTCCAAGACAGGACATGTTAGTTTGGAGAGAAACTTCTACTGCCCCTGTTTCTCAATGTTGGTGGTCATACAAGTTTGGAAGATACTCTCTAAGGAGCTTTGGTGAATTTCTGCAGTGTATCTTGTACTGCTACTACTTATTGTCAGTGGTGGAGGGAGTGAATGTTCAATGTGGTGCCAACCAAGTGACAGCTATGTCCTGAGTGTTATTGGAGCCACAATTATCCAGGCTATTGGGGAATATTCCACCACACTCCTGACTTGTACCTTGTTGATGGTAGACAGATTTTGGAAGTCAGGCTCTCTGCAGGATTCCTATCCTCTGACCTGCTATTGTAGCTACAGGATTTATATGGTGAATCAAGTTCAGTTTCTGGTCAATCCTAACCTCCAGGATGTTGATAGTGAAGTATTCAGTCATGGTAATGCCATTGAATATCAAAGGGTGATGGTTAAATTCTCTCGTTGGTGATGGTCATTGCCTGGCACTTATGTGACATGAATATCGCCTGTCATTTGTTAGTTCAGACCTGGATTTTGTCTAGGCCTTTTGCACGTGAGTTACTTTATGATCTGAGGTGTGGTAAAGTGCTAAATATTATGTAATCATCAGCAACATGCCCACTTTTGTCCTTAAGATGGAGAGAAGGTCATTGATGAAGCAGCTGGGCCACAAACACTTTACTGTGGAACACCTACAGACTAACCTCAAAGTACCACAGCCTGTTTGCTACACTGTAAAATGTGGCCCTGATGTTCAGTCTGATCACTCACATCTCTTCTCTGGAATTCAGCTTTTTTGCCATGTTTGAACTACGGCCTGATGAGTGGACCTGGAGGAACCCAAGCTGAGCATCAGTGATCAGGTTATTACGAAGTAAATGCTGTTTTATAACAGCATTTACTTGCCATCACTTAGCTAATGATCAAGAGTAGAATTATGCGGCAGTAACTGGCTGGTTCAGATTTGTCTTTTTTTTGTTTACAGGACATTCCTCAGCAATTTTCCACTTTGTCAGGTAGATGCCAGTGAATGACAAGTTCTTAAAAACAATTCTTCCTGGAATGTTGTCAAAGCCCATAGCCTTTGCAGGATCCAATGTTTCCAGCCATTTCTTGATATCACTTGTAGCAAAATAGAATTGGCATTTTTGATTCTGGGGACCTCTGGAGGAAGCTAAGATAGATAATCTAACAAGCACTTCTGGCTGAAGCATGTTAAAAATGCTGCTGTTTTATTGTTTATTGTGCTGAGTTCCCCCTTGTGGATGTAGATACTTGTGGAGCCTTCTCCAGTTTTTCTCTTCACAGATCTCGCCACAAGCTTTTCCAGCAACTTCTGTTTCTGAAATCATATAATATCGAGCTCTGCAATCCTGTCACATCCAATTGGGCAAATAAACAACTCCCTGCAGGAAAGGGCTCCACAAGTATCTATATCCACAAGGGGGAAGCCAGTTCATCAGTATAAAATATGCTGCCAGACCTGCTGAGCTTTTCCAGCAACTTCTGTTATTGTTTCTGATTTACAGCATCCACAGTTCATTTGGTTTTCACTTTGATTTGTTCATTCTGGAATTGTTTTGATCTCTCTGTCCCTTGCTATTTATGCTGTTTGGCATTTAAGTAGTCCTATTGCATAGCCTATGGATTACCCAAGGAAAATACTGTCTTAATCCAAAGTTAAAAATCACACAACACCAGGTTATAGTCCAACAGGTTTAATTGAAAGCACACTAGCTTTCGGAGCAAAGCTCCGTCATCAGGTGATTGTCGCTCCGAAAGCTCGTGTGCTTCCAATTAAACCTGTTGGACTATAACCTGGTGTTGTGTGATTTTTAACTTTGTACACCCCAGTCCAACACCGGCATCTCCGAATCATATCTTAATCCAAGGTGACGGTGTATAAGAGATGACTGCAGTTTTAAAAATCATATTACTGGAGCACATTGTACGCAACTCATAATGTTACAGTTTTCCCCAGAACAGTAAGAGCAAAAACAAACACCACAGAGCCAATGGTTTCTGAACTAAGGGCCAAGTGCTTATCATTAATGTTTTGATTAGCCCCTGACCCAGGTAGCAATGGCTTGTGTTGGGCCAGTGCAGCACAGAACATCCAACCTGAAAAGGGAGAACATCAAATAATTTTTATCTCTTTCTTGGGTACTAGAATTTATGTAGTGACAGCTACATTTCCATTCATCCTGTTGAAGAAGGAATAAAACATCTCCAAAGATAATAAAAGGATGAATTCTCAAGCAGCAAATGAAAGTCAGCATTCCTGTGCAAGCAAACTTGTAGCAACAGCAAAGCACTGAAGGAATTGGAAGAAACTGAAAGAAAACGTGTCAAATAAAAGAGTTCCTCCCAATTAACACTCCCTAATTTCTGCCTAACATTGTCTGCCATCCCCCATTTAGTACTTGCCTGCAAGGTCTCGATTTATCCTTATTCATAGCTATCGTGAGCACTGTTTCCACTGATGAGAGTTCAAGACTAGCATGTTCCATTAAGGAGGAAGGACAAAGTAAAGGACCCTTGGATACTGAGGAAGGTTGTGAATATAATCAAAAAAGAAGCAAATGTAAGTTTTAAGAAGCTAAGATAGGACCAGGCACAGGAAAAATATAAAGAAAGCAGTAAAGTACTCAAGCAAGGAATTAGGAGAGCAAGAAGAGGGCATGAAATGACCTTGGAAAGAAGGGTTAGAATTCCAAGGCAATCTATACATCAAAACAAGAGGATAACTAGGCAAAACTAGGTAGGACCATAGAAGGAAAAAGGAGGGAACTTGTACTTGGAGGCAGAGGGTGTGGATGAGAACCTAAATGAGGACTTTGCATATGTGTTTACCCCGGAGAAGAATATGGAGGTTAGTGAGACTACTGTGGAGCATATTAATATGTTAGGGCATTTTGAGATCAAGGAAGAAAGTGTTGGGTCTCTTGAAGAGCATTAAGGTGAATATGTCCCCAAGGACCGATGGTATTTGCCCTAAGTTTTGAGAGAGACCAGAGAGAACATTACTGGGGCCTTGACCAAGATCTTTGTATCTTCACTAGTCACTGGGGAGGATTCTTGGGGTTAGGATCTATGTGCATTTGGAAAAGCTTAGCCTAATGAGGGGCAGTCAGTATGGCTTTGTGCAGGGCAGATCATGTCTTATTAAATTGATAGAAATTTTTGAGGAGGTGACTAAGATGATCAATTAGCGTTGAGCAGTACATGTCTACATGGATTTTAGTCTGGCTTTCAACAAGATCTCTCATGATAGGCTCATCCAAAAAATTAAGATGCCTGGGATCTATGATAACTTGGCCACTTAGGATCAGAATTGGTTTTCCCAAATAAGAGTGGTGATCGAAAGGTGTTTTTCAGGCTGGAGTTCCGCAGGGATCCATACTGGGAGTCCTGCTGTTTGTAATATATACAAATGAGTTGGATGAAAACATAGATGGATGGGTTAGTAAGTTTGCAGGTGACACAAAGGTCAGGGGAGTTGTGGATGGTGTTGTCAAAGGATATAGATCAGTTGCAGAAATGAGCGGAGAAATGGTAGATGGAATTTAATCTGGGCAAGTGTGAGGTGTTGCACTAGGGAGATCAAAAAAAATTAAGGGAGAGTTAACAGTTAATGCTAGGACCCTTAACAGCATTGATGTGCAGAGGAATCTTAGAGTCCTAAGCCATAACTCCCTGAAAGTGGCCGCACAAGTAGTAAAGAAGGCTTGCCATTATTGGCCTAGGAATTGAGTATAAGAGTCATGTTGCAGCTTTATAAGACTTTGGTTAGGCCACACTTAAAACAGTACTGCATTCCGTTCTGGTCACCATGTGACATGAAGAATGTGGAGACATTAGAGAGGGTGTAGAGAGGTTTATCAGATTCTGCCTGGATTAGGGAATATGAGATACAAGGAGAGGCTAGAAAAACTCAAGATTGTTTTCGGTGAAGCAGTGGGGAGACTAGGTATAAGTTTATAAAATTATGAGATGCACAGATTGGGAAAAAGATTCTGACTGTCAACCCTAAGTTCAAATGTCTAATACTATGGGACATGCATTTAAGGTGAGGCGGTGGAAAGATGGGAGGGGCAAGTCTTTTTACACAGTGATGGAAGTCTGGAATGTGCTGCCAGGACTATTGGTGGAGGCAGACACATTAGGGGTGTTTAACTGCTTTTAGCTAAGCACATGAGTATGCAAGGAATGGAGGGATTAATTTAATTTGGCATAATTCATGTGATCTATATTCTAAAATAGCTCATCAACCCGTGGTCCAGACTGATGCTATTGCACTAGTTCTTTGATTTTTTTTCCACACTTAACATCCAAGTCTTTTCTGTCATTGTGCATTTGTCTGTAAATGAGGTGGGGAGGGGGCATTCAAGAGGTGTAGAATCTGTCACAGAATTATAAATTAACAATTGATTGAAGACAACTTTATTACAAATAAACTATCTCGTTGTTAAGTAGTAAACATAGTGTAAGTTTTCTTTTGTCCTGAGCTGATCAGTAAGAAAAATCAGGGATTTTGGACAGAGAAACTTTTTCATGTTTCTAATGCCTGCAAGAGTAGTGGGGCTGGATTTCCAATGCACTGCTGCAGTGAATCATGACGTTTGGGAACTTGTAGCTGTAATAGTTGAAGCAAATATTACATAAAATTGGGTGTGGAGTCAGTAAACAATAAAGGGATTAAAGGAAACACCATTTTACATACTATGAAAAATAAGATGGCACCAGAAACTGCCATGCCTTCCTCCAGGTAAAAGAAAATTCCTAGAAGTGTGTTCTGTACATCTTCTGGAAGTGCAATTCTGTGCTGTAGGCAAAGCAGACATAAACTGCATCTATGGACAGAAAGCAGAGTTAACGTTTCAGGTCCACTGACCTCCTTCAGAACATCTTTAATATCTATTACCAGTCTTTGAAAAACAGTGTGTTAATAATGTGTGGAACCACTACTGGAAAGGAAACGACATCAAGTACATCCTTACAAATATGGAAGTGACAATCCAATTTCCAGAAACAATTCATTTATGGTAGAGTGGAAAAACTAGCAATAGTTTTTTTATTCATTATGGCATACCAGTTAGAGTACAATCTAATCAAAGATCTCTTGAAAGCTTTCTATGACATTCTAGCTTTCTCATCTGACCCCTCACCTCTGCACCCAAATGCAATGATCCTGTAATATACCCACTGGACTTGCCTTTTGTCACATGACCATGGGGAACTTGATTCAGGGTCAAAAATGATGAAGATGCTCTTCCCTGCTCTTACCCCCAGCCCACTGTTTTTACCAAGAGGCTCAGGGACCCACCAAAGAGAAAGGGTCTTAGGAAACAGGAGGCTGCCATTAAAGTGGAGAAAAGTCCCCACAAGGAGTGGACTTCACCAGTAGCAGAATGAGTTCTTTTACAACTCCCCCGGTCCCATGTTACAGCCTAGCAGCTTCAGTGCGTCAGGTTGCAGCTTGTACTCACGCTGTTGAGCAACCATGCACCCCAGGGACAAAGCAGAACCTGCAAGGGCTGCGGTGCATGTACTGGGTCACTAGATGGTGGTGACAGGGTCTTTTCTTCACTCCCAGCAAGTGCCTAAGTTCTCGGAGAGGACCTTTTTCTGAGAGGCTAGATGTCAAGAGGGGACGGGACCAAGTCACTGCCAATCGATGCCCCAGAACCTACCTGGATGGAGTTCACCGAGGGACCCTCTGCCAGTGATCCTGGAAGTGGTAACACTGGAGGAATGAAGCTGACTGATGGTGCTGGACCACGTCCTTCCACACTGGTGAAGGGGTCAGAAGCTGAGATTGACTACCCAGACGAAGCAGGTAGCAGATGCTTGGAATGACAGAATGTCTATCTTCAGCCAGATTATGGATCCCCTAGTGTCCCCCACTGAGTAAAGCTTTTCTGACAAGCGCTTCAGTTATCCAGGGTTCAGTTTGGTTTGGATCCCGGTACAACTTTGAATTGGCCTTCTGGTCCATGTGGAACTTGGTCATCTGGGACACTCCAGATGCACTAACATTCCTCAGTAAGTTCCTAAAGAAGGCAAGGGCCCTATGTTTCCCCTTCCTCTTTCCACACACAGAGGGTGTTGTTGACAATTGCAATTGATAATGTAACAACCATAGACACCTCAACATCAACAACAGCAGGGAGTCACAATGCAGGTTCCAGAAATTCTCATTCCTCCAGGACATGGGTTATGTTTCCTGCAGGAAACCCACATCACTTCTAGAGCCAGCTGGAGTGGCAGGGAGGGTCTACATGAGTCACCTCACCTCTATTTTTGGTGGGGTGATCATCTTGTTGGCCCCACATTTTCAGCCAGAGATTATGGAGGTCAAGGAGAAGATCTGGCCATTTGCTTCATCTGACAGTCCAACTAAGAACTGTGATACTTCACTTCATTAGTATGTACACTCTTTTGGTTGGAACCAGGCAAATGTACTTTGAAGATGTGTCTGTTAATCTTGCCTCCATTGATAAAGGTCAGCGCATTATCTTTGGGGGAGAGCAGGAGTTTAATTTTAACTGCACTCTCAAGGAGTGGGACCATGGTAGTTCCCAGACTGGTTTAAGGTCAAAGCCTTCGACCTAGTTCACATTTGACAAAATCGCCATCCGAATTCCATGACTTTCACTTTTGAGAGACCTAGGGTCAAAATGTCAAGCCTGCATTGTAACACAGACTTCCATGTAGCAGGTGCAGTGTACAGCTTACCCAATTCTGCACCCAAATGGGGCGCTGCATAATAGCATTTTAACAACCTGCTGCTGGAGGATGAAAAATTCCAGGATTCATTCTGTTGGTTTTGGGCCAACAGCGGTGAGTTTGGGAGTCAGGGAGAGGGGGAATTACTTGTGATTATGGTGGGTCATGGACAAGACTGACCTCAGCATCTTTTGTCAGGAGTATGCAAGAGAGTTAACAAACAGCGGAAATCCGGAATTGAGGAATTGGAGAAGGGTTTCAGTCAGCTTGATGCGGACCTGGCTTTTGTTAGCTGTATACGAAAAGAGGAAAGGCATACTGAGTGTCTGGCAACTTGTCGGGTTCCAGAGGTGCAGACGTGGGGTTGCAGATCCGGTTCCTCAAAAGAACGAAAGCAGGAAAGCCTTACCTGTGTCTCCTGCGGAGTAGGTTGTTGGAATTGGTTCTGCACAGGCCACTCACAGGGGTGGTTCTTTCAGCATACACCAATGATATGTTGTTCAACTGGCTGATTTAGGAGGATGCTGAAGGCAGCATATTTCTTCTTCAAGAATCCCTGCTGATAACACTTGCAGGAAGTGCACCCATCTCCAGCTCCTCCAAGACCGTGTTAGGGAACTGGAGCTGGAGTTGGATGAACTTAGGATCATTCGGGAGGCAGAGGGGGTCATAGATCGGAGCTTTAGGGAAGTAGTAACTCCAAAGATGGCAGATAGATGGGTGACAGTGAGGGGGACTGGGAGGAAGCAGCCAGTGCAGGGACCCCCTGCGGCCGTTCCCCTCAAGAACAAGTATACCGTTTTGGATACTTGTGGGGGGGATGACTTACCAGGGGTAAGTAACGGGGCTCAGGCCTCTGGCACAGAGCCTGTCCCCATTACTCAGAAGGGAAGGGTGGAGAAAATCAGAGCAATAGTAATTGGGGACTCGATAGTTCGGAGCACAGATAGGCGGTTTTGTGGGAACGAGAGAGACTCACGATTGGTATGTTGCCACCCAGGTGCAAGGGTACGTGATGTCTCTGATCGTGTTTCCCGGGTCCTGGAGGGGGAGGGGGACCAGCCCGAAGTCGTGGTCCATATTGGCACCAACGACATAGGTAAGAGGAGTGCCGAGGATGTTAGACAGGCTTTCAGGGAGCTAGGTTGGAAGCTCAAAGTTAGAACGAACAGAGTTGTTGTCTCTGGTTTGTTACCCGTGCCACGTGATAGAGATTCGAGGAATAGGGAAAGAGAACACTTAAATGCGTGGCTACAGGGATGGTGCAGGAGGGAGGGAATCCGGTTTTTGGATAACTGGGGTTCTTTCTGGGGACGGTGGGACCTCTATAAACAGGATGGTCGACACCTGAACCTGAGGGGCACCAGTATCCTTGGGGGGAGGTTCGCTAGTGCTCTTCGGGGGGGTTTAAACTAACTCTGCAGGGGCATGGGAACCCAGATTGTAGCTGCAGGG
>NC_057718.1:72469735-72481101 GCF_004010195.1 Chiloscyllium plagiosum | reverse complement strand
ACACTATAGGGCAACCCATTTAATATGCACACCTTTCGATTGCGAGAAAAAAAAACAGAGCACCCAGAGGAAGTCCATGCGGAGAATGTGGCCGCTCCACACAGTCATTGGAGGGTGGAATCGAACCCCGGTCCTTGGCACTGTGAGGCTTCAATGATAGCAACCCTTAAATCTCTGTGGATTCACACCATTACTATAGATGTTGGAGGACGATGGCCTAATGGACCTATCACGAGATTGTTAATTCATAGACTTAGGTAACATTCCCCATGGCAGATGTTAGAACTTCAATGAGTCCAATGATGATGATGAAACAGTTGTCAGTTGTCAGGAAGAAAAACCATTTCATTCACTGATGTCCTTTGGGGAAGGCGATCTGTCATTCTTACCTCATCGACCCCACATGTGACTCCAGACCCGTAACAACCTTGTTGACTGTTACATGCTCTCTGGGCAATTACAGAAGCGTAGGAAATGTTTACCTACCCAGCAATACCCAAATCCCTTTAATTAAAAAAAAAATGGAGTTTCTCATGCACAGCCAAATCCCTGCTGCAGCCATAACTCCCTTTTTCGATTTTACTCTGGGATTGGATATCCCCACAGTGAGTGCATCATCACAAATATGAAATGATCAACTCCAAATTTGATCCAATTTAAAAGATCAAAAAATGCAGGAAAATAAGGCATTCTTCCTCCAGGTGTTGGATTGGAAGGTTTGCGATGAAGGAGACCCAGGACCTGCATGCACTTGTTGAGATGTTTATGCACGTGGCGGTAGGGTTTTTAAGTTCAGGTGTCCCAGAGATGTTTAGTGCAAAACTTGCACCCGCACCTCTCCCCTCACCTCCGTCCAAGGCCTCAAATGATACTTCGACATATGACAGAAATTTACCTGTACTTCCACCAATGTTACACCTGATGTAGTCTCCTCCACATTCGGAACATCTCTGAAACGCCAACACCAACTGTTATGAAGGGTTGGGTGTACTTTAAGAGGGTTAAACGCAGCAGAACTATCAGATGCAGCACCAAATGTTCTCAATAAAGTAAGAATGTAATATTTGGTAAAACAACTCGATTAGCTCGTTGCCTGGAGACAAAAACAAATTTGAATTCGGCCAATCAGTTTAAATTATATTTCGAAAAATATGAAACTCCAGTCCAGTTTTGAATTGATTATATTGACAATCTTAAAAGTCAATGACACAATCTGATGCTCTGGGGTATAAAACTGGGAAAATTTAATATTTGGGAGGAGAACTGCCATGCCACCAGTCTGCCTGAAAAATAGCTCTCTTAAAACTACTTTATAAATCTGTAATTTCTGATGCAGAAATTCCTATGAGGAAGATAAGAAGTCACAGGAAGATCCAAATAGATCAATTGAAAGCTGCCTGGTTGAGTGATAAGAAATGTGGTTTAGGAAATCTTAATTGGGAGTTTTTGGTAACTGATTTCATAGAAGGGAAGGTAAAAGATGGGTTAAAGTAAGTATTTTTTCATAGTTGTGAGTTAATTATTCTCTGTTACACTTTAAGAAATAAAGTAGTTAATTATTACTTTAAATAGAACTTGGCCATTCGAATATTTACAGATTACAGCTAAATATTTCTGTGTTGCTCGTTTTAAATTAGGCAGAAAAGTTAACACCGACCATCCCCACTGCTCCATGGCCGAACACTTCAACTCACCTCCCACTCCCCCAATGAAGGATATGGAGGCACTTATAGGAAGGATGTGGAGGCACTGGAACGGGTGCAGAGGAGGTTTACCAGGATGTTGCCTGGTATGGCAGAAAGATCGTATGGGGAAAGGCTGAGGCACTTGGGGTTGTTTTCATTGGAGAAAAGAAGGTTTAGGGGTGACTTGATGGAGGTGTACAAGATGATTAGGGGTTTAGATAGGGTCGACAGTGAGAATCTTTTTCCACGTATGGAGTCGGCTATTACAAGGGGGCATAGCTTTAAATTAAGGGGGGATAGGTATAGGACAGATGTTAGGGGTAGGTTCTTTACTCAGCGAGTCGTGAGTTCATGGAATGCCCTGCCAGTAGCAGTGGTGCTGACTCTCCCTCATTATGGGCATTTAAGCGGGCATTGGATAGGCATATGGAGGATAGTGGGCTAGTGTAGGTTAGGTGGGCTTGGATCGGCGCAACATCGAGGGCCGAAGGGCCTGTACTGCGCTGTATTGTTCTATGTTCTATGTTCTAAGAATCAACTGGACCAAATGTTTCGGACTCCTGTTGGTCCGTGCCTTGATAGTGGAGTTACAGGGCTTCAACTGGAGCACCACTTATCTCTATCTGTGGTGGTCTACCTCAGCTGGCTGAGGAATTCAAGCTAAATGGAGGCCAAAGTCTCTGTTTACCTAGGCTGCTGGACAGAACTGCTCCAAGTGTTAGTCATAAACCAGCATTTGGCCTCCACGCTCCATTACTAGCTGGTCCCTTTGACCCCTCTCCTAGTTTTGCCACAGAAGTCCAGAAGATGTTGGCTCACATCTTCTGGGACAAGAAGATGCACTGTGTCACAGCAGAGGTCCTGAGTCTTTCCAGTAAGAAGGTCAAGCTGATGTATCTCTGCACCCCCAAGGTAATGACTTTCTGTGTTCAGACACTGCAGCAATATCTTCATGTTAAGTTCCCTCCAGATGATGCCACTTGACAACATATTTCTTCTGTCATGTGTGCAATCTTAATTATGCTCCTGTTCATAGCTCACAAGATTCTTTGTCTTCCTGTCTTTTGTCTGGAACATGGTTGGTTTGTACTGGGGTTTCCTGCTGTCAGAATCCTCACCTCCACATCACCAGTTCGTGTGGGCAGTGGAGGTCTGGCTAGATGTTACCCAGGAACTGGCAATAGTGGGCATCCAGCTTGCAAATGGTACCATTAGTGCTCAGAAATAATGTTGTACACCAGTCAGAGGATAGTTGGGTGTTTACTGGGATCCTATCTTTGCATTCTCCTGTTCAGATGGAATTTCACACTGAATCCAGGGTTCTGAACCTTCCTCAGAAGCCCACAAACCAGAACCTGAGCAGTCTTTCGGGAATGCCCTCCACATTCGTCAGACTCACAAAGAGGCATTTTTATACAGCCTGCTGCTGCAGCACACCACCCAATTTGCCTTCATCTGTCACCTGTTCTCATTTACCACCAGACATGGTGATTCCGAGTGGATGGTTCTCGACTCTAGAGTTCTCGCAGTTTCCATTTGGAGACCTGGGGTGGAGAGTGTTGCACACAGCCGTCCTCAGAATGTGGCAATTGACAGACTCACTCCCAGTCCAACTGTTTATTTCACAGTGCTGTGGAGTGTGTTGATCACGTAAATATTGGTTATGGGCGACTACACTTCCTGTTTTAGTTATTTGAAAAATCTTTCGTTGGTTGCAGTTCAGCCCCAGACTCATGATCTTTGGGTAGAATTGAGGGGTGCAAAGGAACTGAAAAGGAGGTCTGCTCCAGGGCTTGGCCAAGTTATCCATAACAAGGACAAGTAATGAGCCATGGAGGTGGTCGTTTCTGCTGATTGATTGTCTTCCCCTTTTCCACAGCTACATTCATTCCTGGGTGTCCAT
Organism: Chiloscyllium plagiosum; assembly: GCF_004010195.1. Taxonomy (NCBI): domain Eukaryota; kingdom Metazoa; phylum Chordata; class Chondrichthyes; order Orectolobiformes; family Hemiscylliidae; genus Chiloscyllium; species Chiloscyllium plagiosum. The sequence goes on along the minus strand of NC_057718.1, from coordinate 72,477,513 downwards.
GGAGAAACAGCATGCTATGTCCACCAATACTCTCGAAGGTTGCACTGCGGTGCTTTACTTCCCTCTTCAATTGCACTTTGATTTAGCCCTTGCCTGTTCCCCTACCTCCCCTCTCACCTTTCAATGCTTCGCACTGCCCTTAACAGGCTTTGTATGTAAATATCCAATTGGCTACATGGGTGATTTACTGGTGGGAATAGTAGATTGGCTACATGGGTGATTTACTGGTGGGGTAGTAGATGAAGGTAAAAAAAAGTGTCACGATGATTTGGTGATGGGTTTAAAAAACATTCAATTGAGTGTATGAGCACATCTGGATATAAGAAAAAAATGAAAAAGGGGATAATGTTGGAGGGGATGAGGAAATGCCACTGATTGGATTATTCTATAGGGCGATATGGCTTATTTTGGTACCAATCTGACATCATTCTATTTCAGCTCCTTATATTGTTTTTTGAGTCTTCTCAGAATTTCTTTGATTTGACTGTAACATATGAGCATATTCACTGTGTTGGAATGGATGGGGTATGAAGAAAGCAAGTTGCTCCTGTGGAACCCAAACTTAATATCAAATGCTGCTTCACACCTTCCAGCACTTTGCTGACAGTCAAAAGACGACTGAGAAGGTACGTAAGTCACAATTAACTTATTTTTCATTGTCAGGCACACTGCACGGAACATTGACACTGACACAGGAACAACACAACTATATTGTGATCTTACAATAAATTTTATAGAAATAATGCAAATACAAGTTTTATAAGAATCATTATAAGGAATGTAGAAGTCTATGACATCATGATTTCTCCTTTTACAGCAAGTTAGGAAAATAAGTTTTGATTTTAAATGACATATTTTCATAAGATTATATGATCTAACTTGAATGGAGCATATTTAAGATTATTAAAAGTACTTCCAACAAAAATGTCACAATGAACTCTAGCACAGTCACACTAAACTGTACAGGCATTTGCTTATTACCCTACACAAAGACCTTTCACTAATTTCTGATTGGTTTTATGAAGCACAGCATTCAGACTCAAAAAAAAATTCGGAATGTTACATACAGCGGCAGCACACCAAACCAAATCTGCCTCCCCATCCCTGGATTTGCAACACATTATTAATAAAACAAAAGTTTTAATTTTAGTAAGTAGCAGAACATGAAGAAACAAAGCAAAGCCCATTACTTTAAACACTACTCCACTCTCACTGAGACGCAATGGATAAATTAAAGTGTTGTAATTTGCCAGTTCAATGGTTTCAAAATGAGTACAAGGCCTCCAGAAACCATTGAATAATACATCGTATTTCAGACACAAAGCATTGTATTTTGCTTGAATTCTGAAGTCATCACTTCATGCAAACAACTTCTATGGACCTCTGGAACTATGTCTTCTGGAATGGGTTTCTTCCCTCAAAACTTTTAACAATTCTTTAACTGGGTATAAAATTAGAGATATTAAAACTCATAAAATGCTCCCAGTCCAGCAGCCCAGGCCAAACCAATTCAAATCTGGCTTCTCTTCCTTTTCCAACATCCTCTGTGATTGGCTGGCAGGCACCATTCTGCTCTTGATTGACCATTTCAACATCCAACATTGCCAGTCCCTGAGCAACACACCTTAGTGCTTGAAAGTCTGTAATGTTCCAGGAATCGCGATCAACCTAAAGTCACAAATATCAGTCTGCTTGGTCTCACTTTACAAAACAAGCTGCTGCTCAAAGGTCAATTTCAAGACTAAATTACAAACCAAAAATGAGAACAATAAAACAAATTAAGGTCTCAAAAATGAAGGAGCTACAAATAAGTTGCTTGCAGTAGTTCTGTAAAATTGTCTGTAAACATCACGCCCTGGGAGAAGCCGATGAAATTAAATGGGTTTAACCCGGATAAGAATGAAAGGGAGGTAAACAGGACAGTCACAATTTACCATCTTTCCTCATGCCTCTTGATCCTGTCCATCTAAAGAAATTTTGAGGTCCCATTTAGTCACTATCTAGAAAACATATACAGCTGAAAGATTTCACTTTACACATTTTGTAATAGAATATTTTGTGGCCCTTTTCTTTTCCTGTCTGTTTACAATGTTACCAATATATAAAATAATTTGCATTGACTGGAAAAATAAATTCAGTTTCAGTACGAGTGTCCTGTATTAGCAGGTCAGTCATTGTCCAACATAGCACATTGCCACTAGTAAACCAAAACAGTGACTATCCAAAATGCAAAGCACATTCACAGATGTGGCCAGTGACATCATCTGTCTGCAACATGTTAGAAACCTCAATGATTTTTCATTACTTTGTTTCATCCTTTTTTTCATTTTTATTTTGGAGCTATGAACGGAGAGTTGAAAGTGACCTTTGGACTGTGAGCAGCAGCTTGTTTAAAAGATGAATAGAGAAACTGTTAATTGATTTATGAGGCCAGGCTTGAAAATTAATTGCAGGTTGATTCTTGTTAAAAGACACTTCATCTCTGGAGAGGTATAATTCTAAAAAAGATGGCATTGAAAATTGGTGGGGGTGCTGCATGATGGCTGAGTGGCTAGCATTGCTGCCTCACAGCACCAGGAATCTGAATTTGATTCCACCCTTGGATAATATGTAGAATTTGTACATTCTCCCCATGTCTGTGTGGGTTTCCTCCAGCTGCTCCAGATTCCAAGACATGCAGGTTAAGTGGACTGGCCATAGTATCCAGGATGTGCAGGCTCACAGGAGTAGGGTAAGGGGGTAGTTCTGGGTGGGGTGCTTTTCAGAGGTTCAGTGGGGATTCAATGTGCCAGATGGCCTGCTTCCACACTGGAGGGATTCTATGTTAACTGGGACTTTGTGGGAGGGCATCTATCTGACAGGGAGGGGCCAGAATTTGAACTGGCGTTTGGACTGTTTTTAGGTCAGAAGGATTTCAACTACCACAGATACAATATGGAAGCTTGAAAACTCTTCTCCCCTCATTATCAACTTATAACTGAGATTCCATTCTCTGAACTTCTGGTAAAATTTGATTGAATATTCCTTGGAGCTTACTGGAAATTATCTGCATGCATTAATGTCTTCAGAAACCGAACAAGACACAATCTCATGTGCTTGTGATATTACGGATCATGGGATCTGCTTAAGTTAACTGGCTGGTTATACCTCTTTTTTCCTTTTAAAGGAGTGTGTTTTTCAAACTGTTTGTCTGAGAGAATGGGGAGCTGGAATTGAAGATGACTGTGTAGAAGTCATACATTAATTAAGCTATCTTGTGGTTTAACTTAGCTCTGCAAAACTTAGTAAACTAAAGATTTAACAACTTATTAAGCTACAAACCTGGTGGTCGTATTGGTTATTCACAAAGTCTGGTACCGGTTATCAGAATGTCTGGTTGGGAATCAACTTTAAGGGTCATCCTGTTCTTTAATTGCACTGGGTTGAAAGTACATGAATAGGGTCACTGATTTGATTTCGCTGGCTGTCTCCATGCTGGAACAACACAGCAAGACTGGCAGCATCAGGAGGCGGGGAAGTCAACAGTTTGGGTGTAACCCTACTTCAGGACAGCATCTGCAGTTTTTTTGTCTCTAGAGACGGTGTTGGAAACACATGCACGTGTGCTGACGACATAACACAGAGGGTCCTCTGCCTTCTTAGCGGCTCGCACTGGGGGAGTGGAAGCCTGCTCGGACTCAGCTAGGGTTCCCAAATTCAGCTGGCAACACAGTCCCACTTCCTTCTCTTGCCTCAGGTCAAGGCATAGCACATATTCACTTTTATGCTTCCTGGTGATAGCATTTACGATAAATGCAGTTGAACTAAAAACAAATTTGTGTTCACATAGTGCCTTTCACAAGCAGAGAACAGTCAAAACATTTAAATTCTTCTTTCAACTGTTGTAATTATTGTAATATACCTAATTCACATACAGTGAGTTTCCACAAACTACAATCTGGCTAATGATAGCCAGATCTTTGTGACCACAGTGTACTTGGTCAATGACTAATGTTCTGACACTCCAAAAAACGTACATGTGAAGTAAAGGAAACACTTATGGAAGTCAGCAGATGCTCAAAGTCACAAAAGTTGACACATCCTTTAGTGTAGCACTCCTCCAATATTCCATTCGACTATCAGTTTGGAACCTCAGTTCTGCATGAGGACTTAAATCTACTAATGCATGGGCACAAGTGTCAGCAACATTTTTGGATAATGTGGGGAACCAACATTCCTGGCACCCTAGATTTTTCCAAACTAGGGTAAAAAAGGACATCTCAAGCTTGGATGCTGCTATCTTGCAAGACCATACAAAGTTTGGCTTATGTTCCTGTTCTAGTGCTTTTTCTTAGTTGTATTCACATTCAGGTCAAAACAAAGAATTCCAACTATTCAATATCAAATTTTATAACCAGCAGTTCTCATGCAAGCACCATTACTACTTGATTGTGAAATAAACATGCAAAATAAGTATTTTAATCTTTGAAGGATCACAAATTCCAATCAAAAACCCTTCCCACCACCCGTCTCCCCCACTCCCCAGCCAGTGTCTCTTTGTAGTCTTAATATAAAGGCCCAAAGACTGCATGTAGACACATTTACCAATTATCTTGTTTTCCTCAACGCAATAACTTTGGTTCCTCTCCTACTCCTCCAGCCAATTTGTACACAACAAGGCTCACTTCATATGCCAGTGTGTCTGCATTTGTCTGCAAAATAAACAAACCGCAATTCACAAACTATGACACATATAAAATAGCTGATAAATTAAGTGCATTAGGCATATCAGTGACTGAATGCAGAGATTTTCTTTGGGCTCATCTAAGATTTACAAGGATGTTTCCAGGATTGGGGATTTGAGCTATAGGGAGAGGCTGAATGGGTGTGGCTATTTTCCCCAGATCATCAGAAGCTGACAGGTGACCTTATACTGGTCTATAAAATCATGAATGGGAATGGATGGTGTAAATAGACAAGGTCTTTTCCACAGGGTAGCTGAGTCCAAAACTAGAGGATATAAGTTTAAGGTGAGAGGGGAAAGATTTAAAAGCAACCTAAGGGGCAACTTTTTCATGTAGATCGTAGTGAGTGTATGAAATGTGCTGCCAGAGGAAGTGACGGAGGCTGGTACAATTAGAACATTTAAAAGGCATCTGGACATTAGATGAATAGGAAGGCTTTAGGAGGATATGGGCCAAATGCTGGCAAATGGGCCTAGATTGATTTAGGACATCTGGGGCGGTATGGACGAGTTGGACCATCGGGTCTGTTTCCATGCTGTACAGCTCTGTGACTCAAAGTATAGGTAGCAACCAGAGATCCATATTCAAAGACTGTGCTCAGATGGAATTACTTTGCAAATGATGCAGTTACGCCAAACATAATCCACAAAATGCTCTTTGGATTGTGACATAATCCACAAATAACATGCAGTCAGCACCTCCTATTGATCACATGTAAACAGGATCTTTACTGTGTTCAAAAAAAAGAGTACTGTGTACAGTTTTGGTTGCCTTATCTAAGAATTTGTACTAGAAGTAGTGCAGAAAAACACTTGACTGCTCCTAGTATGAGGGGGTTATCTGATGAGAAACGGTCAGACAGGTTGCACACTATCCTTTGGAATTAAGAATGAGAAGCAATCTTGGCACAGCATGGTAGCTCAATGGTTAGCACTGCTGCCTCACAGTGCCAGAGACCCGGGTTCAATTCCACCCTCTGGTGACTACCTGAGTGGAATTTGCATATTCTCCCCATGTCTGCATAGGTTTCCTCCTGGTGCTCTGGTTTCTTCCCATAATCCAAAGATGTGCAGGTTAGGTGGATTGGCTATGCTAAATTGCCCAATACATTCAGGTACATGCAGGCTAGGTGTATTCGTGTAGGAAACACAGGGTTACAGGGATACGATAGGGTGTGGGTCTGGGTGGGATGCTCTTTGAAGGGTTGATGTGGACCCAATGGGCTGAATGACCTGCTTCCACACTGTAGGGATTGTATGCTTCCATGATTAATGAACCCGAAGGCTCTATATATAATGGATGTCGGAAGATGCTTCCTTTTGTAGAGACGTCTAGAACTGTTCAAAGTTGCAGAAGGACCTTCCATTTAAGATGGAGACAAGGGCACATTTTTTCTTATGAATCTGTGGAATTATACCACGATGGAAACCCAGATAGTCATTGAAATGTTTCCAAGGCAGAGGTAGATAGATGCTAACAAGGTACTCAAAGGTTATATGGAGTAGGCAGGAAATGGAACTGAGGCCACATTAAAATCAGCCGTAACCTTATAAATAGTGTAGTTTCAAGAAGCCAAACTGCATACAACTGCTCTTAGTTCCAGTGCTCATGCATTAAAAATAGTTGAAGTCATAGAAAGGAAAGCAAATAATCAAAGGAACCTCAGGGCACAATTCCACTGCATGGCAGACTACCTCTGCACTTGAATTTTCGTGGAGAATTGCAAACTGTATTGAAAAGCGAAACACATGATGTTCTTTCTTCTAATTTAAACTTCAAATGAAATAGTGGAATTTATATTTGATACCAGTTTAAAGCAGATTGTTTCATTACATAAGGGGAATTTTCAGTGTTGCATCTTAAATTTGTATATCTAAGAAGATGCAACCTCATAATTCTTGGATCAAGTGAAACTTGTATTCGTTTTCTGCTACAGTTTTACTCCCAAAAAACCTGATTTAATCACTGAGGTCAGATAATGTCTTAGCCTCCTAACCAGGCTGTGGGGCAGCAATGCTAACCACTGAGCCACAGTAGCACTCGAAGGATCTTTACTATCTTCACAGCATTTTGTTAAGTATGTATAACACATATATAACATATGCCTTATAAATTCAGACTGAATCATAAATACCACTTGTTGATAACTGGTTAGACATAAGTTGCAACAGTAGGATTCTCAGTTAAGAATTCAAAACCTAGTTATTTGATTTAAAATAATTAAAATTCCTCAAAAATCCCTAAATCTTACAACATTAGAGCAATACAACTTTACCCTGAATCAATTGATTTTCAATGCCACACTTGCCTGGGTGTCAGCTTCAGCATAAACTCGGACCACATCTTCTGTACCGGATGGACGCACAAAAGCCCGTGACAAATTGTATTTCTTCACCAAAGCATCAATATTTTGCTGCAGGCCTGCAGGGGATATTACTCGCTTTCCAGCATCCACAGTGACAATTTTTTGTCGATCAGACACCTAATAAAAACCAAAACAAAAAGGAGTGCTTGCAGCACATGAAATTGTGGAAAGTAGGACTTAAAGCTTTCAAGTCCTTAAATGTGCTCAAGTAGAAAATCATTAACTTTATAACCAAAAAGCTTTGGAATTTGACAAGGATGTTATACTGAAGCCCTGATCATTTTCAATTAATTACTACTCCCTTTATCAACTCTCAACCTTGTTATAAAATTGTAATGAAACCACTTTCATTTTATTCACTCGTGGGGCATAGGCATCACAGGCTGGCCAGCACTTATTGCGAATCCCTAAGTTGGAAGCTTGACTAAATCAACAGAATGTGTTGCTGGAAAAGCGCAGCAGGTCAGGCAGCATCAAAGGAGAAGGAGAATCGACGTTTCGGGCATAAGCCCTTCTTCAGGAATGAGGAGGATGTGCCAAGCAGGCTAAGCTAAAAGGTAGGGAGGAGGGACTTGGGGGAGGGGCGTTGAGAATGCGATAGGTGGAAGGAGGTTAAGGTGAGGGTGATAGGCCGGAGAGGGGGTGGGGGCGGAGAGGTCGGGAAGAAGATTGCAGGTCAAGAAGGCGGT
>NC_057718.1:72427710-72469583 GCF_004010195.1 Chiloscyllium plagiosum | reverse complement strand
CTCCTTCCACCTATCGCATTCCCAACGCTCCTCCCCCAAGTCCATCCTCCCTACCTTTTAGCTTAGCCTGCTTGGCACATCCTCCTCATTCCTGAAGAAGGGCTTATGCCCGAAACGTCGATTCTCCTTCTCCTTTGATGCTGCCTGACCTGCTGCGCTTTTCCAGCAACACATTTTTAAGCTCTGATCTCCAGCATCTGCAGTCCTCACTTTCTCCTAAATCAACAGAAGACCATACAAAATAGGAATAGGATTAGACTGTTTGGCCATTGAGCTTGTCATTCAATAGGATCACATCTGATCTAATATTCATCAGGATCACTTTCCTACCGTTCCAGCATAACCCTAGACTCCCCTTAGGATCAAGAATCTATCTGTCTCAGCCTTAAATGTACACAAGGACTCTACCCCGACAGCTATCTGTGACACAGAGTTTCGAAGACTCTCAACCCTCAAAATAAATTCCTCCTTACTTCAGTCTTAAATTGCCACCTGTTTGTTCTGAGAATGAGACACTATCTAACTTGGTGGTAGATTTTCCCATGACGGGAAACATCCTCTCAGCATTTACCCTGTCAAACTCTTAAGAATCCTGTAAGTTTCAATGAGATCACTTCTCACTCTCTAAACTCCAATGATCAGAGTTCCAAATATGTTTAGCCTTTGTCATAAGACAACCCTTTCATACCAGGGATCATCCTAGAGAATCTTCTCTGAACTAGCTCCAATGAATTAATATCACTCCTTAAATAAATGAACTTAAATAGCACATAGAACCACAGGTGCAGTCTCACCAGCACCTTGTAAGTTGCAGTCCCTGCTCTTATATTTCAATCCCTTGAAAATAAGGGGCAACATTCTATTAGCCTTCTTGATTACCCACTGCACCTGTGTTTCATGCACAATTATCCCCAAGTCCATGTGTTGCAGCTTTCTTCAGGTTTTCTCCATTTAAATAATATTATTCTTTTTGTCTCACTTCGAAAATGGAACAACTTCACATTTTCCCTTATTTACCAACTTTTTGCCCACAGACTTAACCTACAACGTGTGATATATTTTGCAGAGTAAGCTGATCGGGTTGGCTCACTAATGGCACTATTTTCTGACTCGATGTCCATGGTGCAACAGGTCTTGAGCGACTCAGTGCAAACAGAGCACTGCATTGTCAGAGGCCTTTTTGAAGAAGATATTATGGCCTGTTAATGTCCATGGTTGTACTCACGGCGACCTTCATGGAACATTCAATATTTTCCTTATGAAAAAGTGAAAACTAAAGCGCTGACTAGATGGCAGAAGGGTAAGCATAATTTATCAATACTCAAATGAGAAAAATGTAACTACTAGTTACATTGATCGGAGCTGGGACCTCAAATGTTCACTACATTTATTAATTCCTCACTAAGAAACACAATAGAGAACTGCCACATATTGAAAATGACACAGACATTACAGTAAAATAAGTAGTGAAAATGAAGTATAAAACTCAAAGGGACATTGCTGCAGCTGGATTTCAACCAAGTAGGAGGTCATTTACATTTTGGGGCCAAAAAGGAAATGGTCCTTGCAAACATTTCCCTCAGTGCTTCCCAGAAGCTTTAAAAGACAAAAATTGACACCAAGCCATCCATATTATGAAAATTTATTGACAAGATGGTTTTAAGAAACCCACTAAACGAGGAAATAGCGGAGAGGTTAAGGGAAGGAATTCTGCAACAGAGTGTCTTGGCAGCTGAAGTCAAAACCACCAATGAAAGTCATACTAAAATGGGGTTCTCAATACTGCTAAATTGCTGCTGCAGTTATCAGAGAGCTTTAGGTGATTACAAAGATAGAAAGAGGCAATGCCATTGAGGGATTTGAAGATAAAATCAGGACGTTGCTTTACCAGGATGCAGTACCTGAAGAAGGGCTTATGCCCGAAACGTCGATTCTCCTGTTCCTTTGATGCTGCCTGACCTGCTGCGCTTTTCCAGCAACACATTTTTAAGCTCTGATCTCCAGCATCTGCAGTCCTCACTTTCTCCTTATTGAGAATTTAGACATTATCATGGAGGTTTGAATAACCTTAAGATTTTGGAGGGCCAAAGATGGAAGACCACCCATGCATGAAGTGGAATATTCAAGCATACAGGTAACTAAGGCAGGGACATTAAAAGGAAAATACTGCAGATGCTGGAAACTTGAAATAAGAACAAACAGCTGGAAAACTCAGGTCAGGCAGCATTCGCAGAGAGACACAGTCAGCATTTCAGGTTGCTGACCTCGTAACAGAAACTTCCAAGGCAAAGATGACAGTTTTAATAGCTGATAAGCTAAGGAAAAATTGAGCAATGCTACAGAAGTGGATACAGTTGGTGTCAAAGGTGCAGTGGAAAACTCATAATGGAATCAGATATGACACCAAAGCTGATTATCAAGTATAGCTTCAAGTTGAAGTCAGTGGCTAAGAATACAATTTTTGGCAAAGATCAACAGGAATAGTTTCACTCTTCCCAATACCCGAGGAGATTTCTACTCATCTAGCACTGAATGTCAAACAAATCAAACGCATTGGAACAGTCAAGTTATGAAGTTGAGAAGGTGTCAGCATCACTGACGTAGAAACTGACCCTTTGTTTGTCACTGAGTGATTGCATGATAGATGAAAAACAGGAGGGTAAGGATAAATCCATCAGAGAGCCAGACAAAACATTATACTTATATAGTATATAAGTAAACTATAAAAGCAATTTGCAGTCAATTAAGTGAAGTGCTTTTCAAGCAAATTCCCTCTTTTACTGTAGTAAAATACTGCTGTTAATTCGTGCATGGCAAATTCCTTGTTTCAATGTCTGCCTAACAGGGCCAAAATTTAACCTCTCAACCTAAAGGCAGCACCTCCAACAGTGTAACATTCCCTCAGTGTTGCACTTACCTCATTCTAAATTAAATACTCTAGTTTGTGAACACAAAATTACCAAAAGATGAGAACGGCCATGATAGATACTAATGAAATGTGTAGCTGCTTTCCCTTTAAATGTTCAATGCTTCCAACTTTTTACATTAACGTAACGTAAGGAATAAACTCACCTTCACTTTTAGTTGCCTGTTAGGAAGGTCTGTGTAAATTGAATCCCATTTTTGGATAGTGAAGCCCGTAATAAACAGGATGGCCTCTATTGTTAGCAGGTCTGATATGGCATCTCCCACTGTCTATAAAGTCAGAATCAGAGGTCAGAAAATGCAATCAGTAGACTGATGGACAGGCCCTGTTTAAACGTCGTGGAGCTTTACTAATAAAGCTATGAGTAGTCAGGTAAGTCTTTTTTTATAATTATATTACATGATTAGCAATATTTACTGTTCATAGGATAAGCTGTTTAATAACTAAATGAAAACCTCTAGATACTATTGATTTCACCTACACATGACACGCTCCGAATTCCCCACTAAAATAGCATCAAATGAATGCCAGTTACTTATACAAATGCTGGAGAATAGAGAGTCAATTGAGGTTTCTCTTTCTCATTAGCTTTTCATCAAATTATCCATATACAGCCTGTCAAGTCTTACTGGAAATGCCTACTTCAAGTAGCTATGTAAAAGGTCATGCTATGCTTAACAAAATGCATTCACCTGATTGATTAAATCAATAGTGTTTTCAAGCATTTTAGCTGCATTGGTTCTCTCTACTGGTTGATTATTGTCCCAAGCCAGCTGTCTGATGTTGTTTTCAGCAGTTTTACTAAAAAGTACCTTAAAAGGGGAAAATAAGTAGACATTTTTCAGATTCAGTTACTATGATATTGTCAATTCTATGAATATAATTTTAAAGACAACATTTCCATCATACAAACAGAGGGTTCTCCTTCCCACCACCTGTGCTTCTCAATTTCTCTTCCAAAATGTAACAACCAAAGTGGACCAAGATGCACTGGACATCAGAGTGCATCTAAGAAAAATTAACATCAGCAAAATTCACATCTGACTTTGGAGGAACATGTGTGGAGAGCTCACAGCACAGGAGTAGATAAGTACATGGTTTTTAAGTGTAACCTTGCTGTCTTTTTTTGAATAGTGAGTAGAGTGGGTACTTTGTGGTTTTATTGAGATCAGTCTCTTGATTAAAATTTAATAAATATAAAACATAGGTACTAAGGTTAGCCTGATGTAGTGTTTTTAGATTATGTACAGTGTGGAAACAGGCCCCTCAGCCCAACAAGGTCACAGCGACCCTCCGAAAAGCAACCCACCCAGACCCATTCCCCTACGTTTACCCCTTCACCTAACACTACGGGCAATTTAGCATGGCCAATCCACATAACGTGCACATTTTTGGACTGTGGGAGGAACCCGGAGCACCCGGAGGAAACCCACGCAGACACAGGGAGAATGAAAACCTCCACACAGACAGTTGCCTGAGGCAGGAATTGAACCTGGCTCTCTGAGGCAGCAGTGCTAATCATCATGCCACCGTGACTGTGCTATATTCTTGTTAAGGTGTAAAGATGGCCTTTAGTAGAATGATGTGCACTTCCTGTCAGATGTGGGAGATTAGGGAGAATTTCCATGTTACTGATGATTATGTCTACAGTAAATGTGTTCAGTTATGAATCCTATCAGGTCACATTGATCAGTTGGAGCAGCAATTAGAGGTAATGACGAATTTACAGGAACTAGGGAGTGTGATGGAAGGCAGTTATAGAATGTGGAACACAGAACAGTACAGCACAGTACAGGTCGTTCTGCCCTCGATGTTGTGTGACCTTTTATAAAACTAACCTACATACCTACATTCTACTATCATCCATGTGCCTATCCAGGGGTCACTTAAATGTCCCTAATGTATCATAGAAATTTGAACATTTCAGCGTAGGCCAGGCCCTTCGGCCCTTGATGTTGCACCGACCTGTGAAACCAATCTGAAGCCTATCTAACCTACACCATTCCATTATCATCCATATGTTTATCCAATGACCATTTAAATGCCCTTAAAGTTGGCGAGTCTACTACTACTGTTGCTACTCTTTGAGTAAAGAACCTACTTCTGACATGTGTCCTATATCTATCACCCCTCAATTTAAAGCTATGTCCCGTCGTGCTAGCCGTCACCATCCGAGGAAAAAGGCTCTCACTGTCCATCCTACCTAATCCTCTGATCATCTTATGTCTAACTCTACCACCATTGCTGGCAGTGCATTCCATGCACCCACCACTCTCTGTGTTAAGAACCTACCTCTGACATTTCCCCTAAACATTCCTTCAATCACCTTAAAATTATGCCCTCCATTTCCACCCTGGAACGATGTCTCTAGCTATCCACTCAATCTATACCTCTCATCATCTTGTTCACCTCTATCAAGTCACCTCTCATCCTTCTTCACTCCAATGAGAAACGCCATAACTCCCTCAACTTCATAAGACAATGCCCTCCAGTTCAGGCAGCATCCTGGTAAATCTCCTCTGCACCCTCTCTAAAACTTCCACATCTTTCCTATAATGAGATGAGAAAGGGAAAAAAAATCACAGATAACGCCAGGAAAGGTAGGAGAGGGAAGCAGGTAGTGCAATAGTCTCCTGTGTCTGTGTCTATCTCAAACAAGTATATTGTTTTAGAAAATGTAGGGAGTGATGGACTTTAAGGGGAATGTAGCATGAGCAGCCAAGTTTCTGGTACGGAGATTGGCTTTAATGTAACAAGAGATATGTCAGGTCCCAAGTAATCGATTGTGATAGGGGACTTTCTAGTCAGAGGCACAGATAGACCGTTCTCACCGACAGCGAGAAATCTGAATGGTCTGTTGCCAGGATCAAGGCTATTTTGCAGAGAGTACAGAATATTCTCAAAGATGAGTGGGAGCAGCAGGAGGCAGTTCTACACACTGGAACTAATGACACAGGAAGGGAAAAGGATGAGATTCTTAATGGAGAATATAGGAAGTTAAGCAGGAATTTAAAAAGGTCTTCAGGAGTAGTAGTATCTGGATTACTCCCGTGCTCTAAGCTGATGAGGGTAGGAATAGGAGAACAGAGCAGGTGAATGAATGGTTGAGGAGCTGGTGCAGGAGAGAAGGATTCACATTTTTAGATCATTGGAATCTCTTCTGGGGTAAAAGTGACATGTAGAAGGAAGGAAGGATTGCACCTCAATTAGAAGGGGACTAATATACTGGCAGGGAGATTTGCCAGAGCAGCTTGAGAGGACTTAAACTAATAAGGTTGTGTCTTTTTGGGGGGGGGGGGGGGGTTTACCCAGGGAGATAGTGAGAAAAGAGATCAGTCTCAGACTGATACCGTTTGGGAGAGGGAGCAAGAAGTCAAACTGTCAAGACAGGCATGAACAAAGCAAAGAATGAGGTAAATCAAATTGAATTTATTTCAATGCAAGAGGCCTAACGGGGAAGGCAGATGAACACAGGGTATAATTGGGAACATGGGACTGGGATATCATAGCAATTAGAGATGTGGCTCAGGATGGACAGGATTGGCAGCTTAATGTTCCAGGAAAGAAATGCTATAGGAAGGAGAGAAAGGGGAGGCAAGAGAGGAGGGGGCGTGGCATTTTTGATAAGCGATAACATTACAGCTGTACTTAGGTAGAATATTCCTGAGAATATGTGCGGGGAAGTTATTTGGGTGGAACTGAGAAATAAGAAAGGGATGATTACCTTATTTGTATTGTGCTACCGACCCCCAATAGTCAGTGGGAAATTGAGAAACAAATTCGTAAGGAGATCTTAGTTATCTGCAAGAATAATAGGGTGGTTATGGTAGGAATTTTAACTTTCTAAACATAGACTGGGACTGCCAATGTGTTAAGGGTTTAGACAGAGGGGAATTTGTTAGGTGTGTATAAGAAACATTTTTGATTCAGTATGTGGATGGATCTACTAGAGAAGGTGCAAAACATGACCTACTCTTGGGGAATAAGGCAGGACAGGTGACTGGGGTGTCAGTGGGGAAGCACTTTAGGGCCAGCGACCATAATTCTTTAAGTTTTAAAATAATGATGGAAAAGGATAGATAGGATCTAAAAGTTAAAAGTTCTAAATTGGAGGAAGGCTAATTTTGACAATATTAGGCAAGAACTTTCAAAAGTTGATTGGGTGCGGATGTTCGCAGGTAAAGGGATGGCTGGAAAATGGAACTCTTCAGAAGTGAGATAACAAGAGTGCAGAGATAGTATATTCCTGTTAGGGTGAAAGGAAAGGCTGGTAGGTACAGGGAATATTGGAAGACTAGAGAAATTGAAGTTTTACTCAAGAAAAAGAAGGAAGCATATGTCAAGGTATAGACATCAGAGATCAAGTCAATCCTTATAAGAGTATAAAGAGTATATTTGAGAGAGAAATCAGGAGGGCAAAAAGGGAACATAAGATATTTTTGGCAAATAGAGTTAAGCAGATTCCAAAGGGATTTTATAAATACATTAAGGACAAAAAGGTAACTAGGGAAAGAACAGGATTGAAACTTTATTGCTGGAACAGCACAGCAGGTCAGGCAGCATCCAGGGAACAGGAGATTCGACGTTTCGGGCACAGGCCCTTCTTCAGGACTCCTCAAAGATTAGGAAGGCAGCCTATGTGTGGAACCTCAGGAGATGGGGAAGATACTGATTTTGCATCAGTGTTCACTGTGGAGAAGGACATACAGAACATGGGGAAATAGATGGCTATAGATGTATGGGATTTACATGTATTTGGAAAGGCAAGGACTGATTAGGGATAGTCAACATGGCTTTGTGCATGGGAAATCATGTCTCAGGAACTTAATTGAGTTTTATGAAGTAACAAAGAGAATTGATGAGGGAAGAGCAGTGGACATGATCTATATGGATTTCAGTAAGTAATTTGACAAAGTTCCTCATGGTAGAATGGTTAGCAAGGTTAGATCACAAGGGATACAGGGACAACTAGCCATTTGGATACAGAACTGGCTTGAAGGTAGAAGACAGAGGGTGGGGGTGAAAGGTTGCCTCTCAGACTGGAGGCCTGTGATCAGTGGTGTACCACAAGGATCGGCACTGGGTCCACGGCTTTTCATCATTTGTGTAAATGATTTGGATGTGAAGACAGCAGTATAGCTAATAGGTTTGAGACTACACAAAAATTGGAGATGTCATGGACAGCGAAAAAGGTTACCTCACATTACAATGAGATCTTCATCAGATGGGCCAATGGGCTGAGAACATGGCGTTTAATTCAGATAAATGCGAGGTGCTACATCTTGGGAAAGCAAATCTTAGCAGGACTTATACACTTAATGGTAAGGTCCGGGGGAGTGTTGCTGAACAAAGAGACCTTGGAGTGCAGGTTCATAGCTCCTTGAAAGTGGAGCCGCAGGTAGATAGGATAATAAAGAAGGCATTTAGTATACTTTCCTTTATTGGTCAGAGTATTGAGTTTAGGATCTGGGAGGTCGTGTTGCGACTGTACGGGACACTGGGCAGCCCACTTTTGGAATATTGTGTGCAATTCTGGACCCCCCTCCTAACGGAAGGATGTTGAGAAACTTGAAAGGGTTCAGAAAAGGTTTACAAGGATGTTGCCAGGGTTGGAGGTTTTGAGCTATATGGAGAGGCTGAATAGCCTGGGGCTGTTTTCTCTGGAGCATTGAAGGCTGAGGGCTGGCGTTATAGAGATGTATAAAATCACAAGGCGCATGGATAGGGTAAATAGATAATGTCTTTTCCCTGTAGTGGGGGAGTCCAGAACTAGAGAGCATAGGCTTAGGGTGAGAAGGAAAAGATTTAAAAGGGAATTAAGCGACAACAATTTTATGTGGAGGGTAGTGCGTGTATGGAATGAGCTGCCAGAGCAAGGGGAGGAGGCTGGTACAATTACAACATTTAAAAGACATCTGGATGGGTAGATGAACAGGAAGGGTTTAGAGGGATGTGGGCCAAGTGTTGGCAAATGGGACTACATTTATTTAGGATATCTGGTCAGCATGGACAAGTTGGACCGAATAGTCTATTTCTGTGTTGTACATCCCTATGACTCTACAGAAATAAAACAAAATTGGGCTGTTTATCAGGTTTCTACTAATTTTGAACTTGGTATTCTAATAAAGAAATGCTGCACCATTCACATTCTTAGAGTATCCAAAGTATAATTACAATGGAATTAAATTAAAAATGGCTACTTCCACAATAGCTTAAAAGCTACTTCTTGCAGCATTCTAATGTTATTTTTGAAGGGCCCCCTAAATCTTGCCTAGGCACCTAATCTAAGATTTTTTTTCACAATTCTTTCAACCTCAAATTTGATACCCCAAAGCTTGCACTTTAATTAGAACGTAGTAAATAAGTCACAGCAAGGTGACTAAATTTAGATGGACAACATAAGGTAAAAACAAGGACTACAGATGCTGGAAACCAGAGTTTAGATTAGAGTGGTGCTAAAAAAGCACAACAGGTCAGTCAGCATCAGGGGAGCAGGAAAATCGACGTTTCAGGCAAAAGCCCTTCAAACGTCGATTTTCCTGCTCCTCAGATGCTGCCTGACCTGCTGTGCTTTTCCAGCACCACTCTAATCTAAACATAAGGTACACTGAAGACCCTCTTTGGAAACTAATATTCATGTTGCCACTGTGGACAGATAAAGTGTTCTTTCTCACTTCACCTTCTTATGCTATAATCTTACCTCAGACAAATGAATGGTCAGGGTCCAGGTCCTCTGTACAGTCAATGTTTATCTAACTAGCTACTGATTAAAACTATTAGGATAGTTCTATTAAATGCCTTTAACTTATTTTGGAAGGGATAGATGGAACCCTTTCACTCCCACCAACATAAAAGAATCACTTTAGGGAAAGTATCACAAGTTTATCAGAACATGGGATTTCATACCATTTAATTTAATAAATTTAGTCTTCAGTCAACAAAACAAGTACTCTCAAGTTATCACAAATACTTAATTAAAACAAGAACAGACTAGTACAGCGCTCCATTCAAATTGCCACTCACTGTGCCATGGCCATTTGCTTCAAAATAAACTCCAACATCAAATTCTTGAGCTTTATGGTGCAAATATTTCACTCCTGTATTTACACAGTATACAGGAACCTAAGGAAAATCAGAAGCACAAGTTAGAAGTAATGTAACAGATGGAGTAATATCATTTGCATGCCAATAAAAAATAATTGTTAGATCTCTATAGTAAAGTTACACGTTAATTGCGAGATGTTACTAGAACTTACTTTTGAGCGACTTTGAACTTACTAAAGTTAACAAATAAATACAACTGCAGAATTTTATTACCTTCATGACCTCTGTGATGTATCTTGTTGAGTTTCCATTTGCATAGGCAGTCTGAACTACTGCCATCTGCAAGTCCAAGTCTGCCTGAGCAATAAGAAAAATGACAATTAGCTCTTCAGCCAAGCAGCCTTTAACTAGTGTGACTTAACTATTAGCTCTAATCGAAAGGTTGCAAAGGTTGCACTCACTATGAGGAGTTATTATTTGCAACTCCTGCATTAGGAACAAATTATGCTGGTCTCTGGAGAAAATGTTAAACACTTTTATGAGGGGTCAAACACCGTTAACAGATCAATAAAGGCCATGCTGAACTCTGTGCTGTTCCAGACTTGATGACAGAAAGTAGTTTAGATAAGAATCTTCTCATCACGAATAAAATGGATATACCTTTACAGTTTCCATCAATTGATTTATCACCCTTCTTGAAAAGTGAAACAATGATCAAATTGAGTTAGTACTTCTTATTACCAGACTCCTGCAAAGTAAAGGTTTGAGTGGGAGTTCATGACTCTCTGTAGCAATGCTGTCAAAGCCACATAATAAATAAAGCAAACTTAACTGGACAAGTAGCTCAACTGAACACAATAAACAACAAACATACTAAATGAAAAAGAATTCCTAATATAAAAGGGATGCAGAAACAGACAAGGAGCACAAATCATTGCAGGCTGCAGTGCTGGTTGAAAAACATAATTAAAAAGGAACACTGTGTTATACATCGAAGTAGAGAATAGAAAACAAAGTTGAAATTAATCATCATAGTGTTTGAAAAGATTTGTAGCGCGGGTTGTGGATAAGGTCATAGATTTGAGCTGGTCTGGGTTCCTGTAGATGTCTTGTCGTCTCGCTAGGTGATGTCATCAGGCCATCTTCAAAAAAAGTGTTGGTGGTCTATCCCACCTGATATTTATATGTCTTTGTTTTTTGGTATTTCCAGTTCTGTATCTGAGTGGTTTGTATATGGAATAAAGTTCAATGTGTTTATTGATTGAGTTCTGGTTAGAATGCCAGACTTCAAGGAATTCTCTCGCGTTGTCTCAGTTTTGCCTGTACTATGATTGTTGCATCTTCCCAGTTGAACTCAAGTCCTTCATTGTCCGTGTGGTTGGAAATGAGAGAGTATTGGCTGTGTCAATCAATGGCAAGATGTTGTTCGTGCACTTATATAGCCAGTTTTCTTCCAGCTTGACCTATATAGTGTTTTTCACAGTCCTTGCAGGGTATCTTGTAAATAATGTTAGACTTGTTGGATGTGGCATCGGCTCTTTAACCTTTGTGAGGAGCTGGTGAAAAGTGCTGTTTTGTGAATGACTAAGATTCATTAGATTACATTAGATTCTCTACAGTGTGGAAACAGGCCCTTTGGCCCAACAAGTCCACACCGCCCCTCCGAAGAGTAACCCACCCAAACCCATTCCCCAACCCTATATTTACCTCTAACGCACCTAACACTATTGGCAATTTAGCATGGCCAATTTACCTGACCTGCACATCTTTGGATTGTGGGAGGAAACCGGAGCACCCAGAGGAAACCCACGCAGACACAGGGAGAATGTGCAAACTCCACACACACAGGCGGGAATCGAACCCAGGTCCCTGATGCTAACCACTGAGCCACCGTGCCGCCCTGGAGTCCAAGGAGTCTGAGTAGTCGGGTAGTCATTTCTGATATTTCTCTTATGTACAGCATGGTCACTACCATGTCCGGTCATGTAGCAAACATAGCTGCATTAGAACACTATTCAAAATACACTGCAGCAACCCAGAACTCAGAAGGCAGAACATGAACACCTATTCAAGGGATTTAAACAAAACGTGTATTCCAAGGGCAATATCTTCCAGTATTTACGCAACAAGAAGAAAAGAAGAAAATAACACGCAACCTCGGCTGTACTGAGGGAGAATATTCCTGGAAATACATCCAGGGAAGTTATTTGGGTTGAACTGAGAAATAAGAAAAGGATGATTACCTTATTGGGATCGTATTATAGACCCCCTAACACTCAGACGGAAATTAAGAAACAGATTTGTAAGGAAATCTGTTATCTGTAAGAACTGAGGGTGGTTATGGTAAGTGATTTTAACTTTCCAAACAAAGACTGGGACTGCCATAGTGTTAAGGGTTTAGATGGAGAGGAATTTGTTAAGTGTGTACAAGAAATTCCGATTCAGTATGTGGATGTACCTACTAGAGAAGGTGCAAAGCTTGACCTACGCTTGGGAAATAAGGCAGGGCAGGTGACTGAGGTGTCAGTGGGGGAGCACTTTAGGGCCAGGGATCATAATTCTATTCGTTTTAAAATAGTGATGGAAAAGGATAGACCAAATCTGAAAGCTGAAGTTCTAAATTGGAGAAAGGCCAATTTTGACGGTATTAGGCAAAAACTTTTAAAGGCTGATTGGGGGCAGATGATCGCAGCTCAAAGGACAGCTGGAAAATGGGAAACCTTCAGAAATGAGATATTGAGACTGCAGAGACCGTATATTCCTGTTAGGGTGAAGAAAAGTTCATAGATGTTGGGAATGTTGGATGAGTAAAGAAATTGAGGGTTTGGTTAAGAAAAAGAAGGAAGCATACATCAGGTATAGAGAAGGTAGATGGAATGAATCCTCAGAAGAGTATAAAGGCAGTAGGAGTATACTTATGAGGGAAATCAGGAGGGCAAAAAGGAGACATGAGACAGCTTTAACAAACAGAGTTAAGGAGAATCCAAAGTGTTTTTACAAATACATTAAGGAGAAAAGGGTAACTATGGAGATAATAGGGCCCTTAAAAATCAGCAAAGCAGTCTTTGTGTAGAACCGCAGATGATCAGGGAGATACTAAACGAGTATTTTGCATCAGTGTTTACTGTGGAAAAGGACAAGGAAGATACAAAATGTAGGGAAATAGATGGTGACATCTTGAAAAATATCCACCTTACAGAGGAGGAAGTACTGGATTTCTTGAAACACATAAAAGTGGATAAATCCCCAGGACTTGATCAGTTGAACGCTAGAGCTCTGTGGGAAGCTAGGGAAGTGATTGCTGTGCCCCTTGCTGAGATATTTGTATCATCGATAGTCACAGGTAGGTGCCAGAAGACTGGAGGTTGGCTAACGTGGTGCCACTGTTTAAGAAGGATGCTCAGGAAAAGCCAGGGAATTATAGACCAGTGAGCCTGACATTAGTGGCAGGCAGGTTGTTGGAGGGAATCCTGAGGGACAGGATGTACATGTATTTGGAAAGGCAAGGACTGATTAGGGATAGTCAACATGGCTTCATATGTGGGAAATCATGTCTCACAAACTTGAGTAACAAGTAACAATGCGGATTGATCAGCTGGATGTAGGTTTGCTCGCTGAGCTGGAAGGTTCATTTTCAGACGTTTCGTCACCATACTAGATAACATCTTCAGTCAGCCTCCAGATGAAGCACTGCTGGTGTTTCCTGCTTTCTATTCATATGGTTGGATTTCCTTAGGTTTGTGATGTCATTTCCTGTGGTGATGTCATTTCCTGTTCTTTTTCTCAGGGGGTGATAAATGGGGTCCAAGTCATTGTGATTGTTGATAGAGTTCCGGTAGGAATGCCATACCTGTAGGAATTCTCGTGCATGTCTCTGTTTGGCTTGTCCTAAGATGGATGTGTTGTCCCAGTCGAAGTGATGTCCTTCCTTATCTGTAAGGATACTAGGGAGATGTTGTTTTGCGGCTAGTTGATGTCCAAGTATCCTGGTGACTAGTTTTCTGCCTGTTTGTCCAGAACAGGAATGACATCACCATTGGAAATGACATCACCACCGGAAATGATACCACCAACCCAAGGAAACCCAAATATAAACTGAAAACAGCAAACACCAGCAGTGCTTCGCCCGGAGGCTCACTGAAGATGTTACCTAGTATGGCGACAAAATGTCCAAAAATGAACCTTCCAGATTAGCGAGCAAACCTACATCCAGAAAATCAACGTGAGCTACAAATCTTCCAAAAACTTGCTAGGATTGATGTGGGCAGAGCGGTGGATGTGATCTATATGGAGTCAAGATTAGAGTGGTGCTGGAAAAGCACAGCAGGTCAGGCAGCATCCAAGGAGCAGGAAAATCGATGTTTTGGGCAGAAGTCCTTCATCAGGAATCTGTATGAACTTCAGTAAGGCATTCAACAGGTTCCCCATGGGAGACTGGTTAGCAAAGTTAGATCTCATGGAATACAGAGAGAACTAGCCACTACTACAGGTAGAAGACAGAGGGTAGTGGTGGAGGGTTGTTTTTCAGAATGGACGCCTGTAACCAGAGGAGTGCCACAAGGATCGGAGCTGGGTCCACTACTTTCGTAATTTATATAAATGATTTGGATGTGAGCATAAGAGGTATAGTTAGCAGATGACACCAAAATTGGAGTTGTAGTGGACAGTGAATAGGATTTCCTCAGATTACAATGGTAATCTTGATTAGATGAGCCAATGGGCTGAGAAGTGGCAGATGGAGTTTAATTTAAATCAATGTGACATGCTGCATTTTGGGAAAGCAAATCTTAGCAGGGGTCCTCAGAAGTGTTGCTGAACAAAGAGACCTTGGAGTGCAGGTTTTTTGATTTGATTAGATTAGATTAGATTCCCTACTGTGTGGAAACAGGCCCTTCGGCCCAACCAGTCCACACTGACCCTCCGAAGACTAACCCACCCAGACCCATTTCCCTCTGACTGATACACCTAACATTTTGGGCAATTTAGCATGGCCAATTCACCTGACCTGCACATCTTTGCACTGTGGGAGGAAACCGGAGCATCCGGAGGAAACCCACGCAGACACGGGGAGAATATGCAAACTCCACACAGACAGTTGCCCAAGGCTGGAATTGAACCTGGAACCCTGGTGCTGTGAGGCAACAGTGCTAACCACTGAGCCACCTTCATAGCTCCTTGAAAGTGGAGTCGCAGGTAGATAGGATAATGAAAAAAGCATTTGTTAATGCTTTCCTTTCTTGGTCAGAGTATAGAGTACAGAAGTTTGGACGTTATTAGATTAGATTAGATTACTTACGATGTGGAAACAGGCCCTTCAGCCCAACAAGTCCACATCGCCCCGCAGAAGCGCAACCCACCCATACCCCTACATCTACCCCTTACCTAACACTACGGGCAATTTAGCATGGCCAATTCACCTGACCTGCACATCTTTGGACTGTGGGAGGAAACCGGAGCACTCGGAGGAAACCCACGCAGACACGGGGAGAATGTGCAAACTCCACACAGTCAGTCGCCTGAGGCGGGAATTGAACCCGGGTCTCTGGCGCTGTGAGGCAGCAGTGCTAACCACTGTGCCACCGTGCCGCCCACAAAAAACATTTCTTAGATTACTTACAGTGTGGAAACAAGCCCTTCGGCCCAACAAGTCCACACCGACCCGCCGAAGCGCACCCACCCAGACCCATTCCCCTACATTTACCCCTGCACCTAACACTACAGACAATTTCGCGTGGCCAATTCACCTAACCTGCACATTATTGGACTGTGGGAGGAAACCGGAGCACCTGGAGGAAACCCACGCAGACACGGGGAGAATGTGCAAACTCCACACAGTCGGTCGCCTGAGGCGGGAATTGAACCGGGGTCTCTGGCGCTGTGAGGCAGCAGTGCTAACCTCTATGACACCCGTGCTGTCCCAATGTGTCATAAGACATTTAAACAGGCTAATTAATAACAACTATAAACGTTGTTCCAGCGGACAGCTGGAACTGACAACTGGAAGCGGCAGAGACAAACCACTATAAATGCCGGAGGAAACATCACAGAAGCGCTTCGCAGGAGGTTCCCAAGCACTGAGGATGTCACCTAGACAGGGGACGAAACGTCTGCAACACAAATTCCCAGCTCGGCGAGCAGAACCACAACAACGAGCACCCGAGCTACAAATCTTCTCACAAACTTTGAACTGGGATTTGATTTATGAGATTACTTGAAGAAAAGCTTTACCTTGACAAGAAGCTCCTGCAGAAATACTGTAATTAAAGTTGCGATCTTATCTCCATCAAGAAGGTGGAAACATCCAGATTCATCAATATAATAATATACAATTCTGTCTGCATCACCATCAAATGAGCAGCTGCGTTCATTTGCCTTAATGTGTAAGCCTGTAACAATCGAAAATGTGGTTGTTAACAACTTTGTCATAATTAGGACAGACGATAATCGGAAACTAGCTTTTTCACTTGCAATGCAACATATAAAGATTATAAAAGTTTTACTTCCATAATCTGGCACCCATAGTACTATGGTTTCCCAAAGAAACTACAGTGCTCTATGGCCTTGTATCCATTATGGTTTTCCTTGCTTTAACTTTTTAATAAACTTGTTTGGGTCAGTCTACAAAAGATTTTTATCTTCTACAAGTAGCAGCATTGAAGTAGGTTCACTGAAAGTCACTATTTAGTCATGTGGACATGCCCAGTCTGCTTTCACATAAAGGAGAAGGAGTCTGAGCAATATGAAGACTGCTACACTGACAAAGCAATTGGAATTGTACTGAAGGTAAAGAGTTCTTTCATATTCTCTAAAATAACTACTTTTGATCTCAATTTTGTCATCTAAGGATTTCTCTTTTCCCCAATTTCTATCCTTCATTGACTGAAATTGATATCAGAAGCCAAATTTTGATATAGCAACCAATTCACAATCATAAGTCATTTCCACTGCTAATCTTGCAGTTTTGACTCGCTCTGTTCTTCCATGAGTTCTCACTACTTCAGGAGGTGAATTTTTGAACTCCTCCAAAGTAATTGTCTCTCTAAGAGTGACTTATGTTTGATCCATTTTCAATCCCTTTATCCACCTATCAAAATTACTTTGTCTGATTCTTTCAAACTCTGTGTATGTTTGACCAGGTTACCTTCTTAGATTCCTAAAACTTTGTCTGTTAGGCTTCGAGTACCAGCTCAAATGCATTTAAAATGGCTTTCTTAACCTCCTCATATTCCCCAGATACCTCCTCTGATAGTGATACAAATACCTCACTAGTTCTACCTAGCTACTTTGTTTGGATCAACAATACCCAAGTGGTCACCAATCATTTCATTTGTTTAGCCACTTTCTTAAATGAAATGAGAAAGGCTTCTGGATCCTTCTCATTGAACGTAAGCAATGCTTAAACATATTTAAACAGATCCCCGCTAGGCCTTTAGCTGTGATGGGATTGCTTTCCATCGCTGTCCTCATCATAACTTCTACCTTTCACCTCTACCTTTGCTATTTTAAGTCAACTTCAAGTTTTCAGTTCCAACTTTTGAAGTTCAAAAACTCTCTTCTCACTTTATTTTTCATTTTGCTCTGCCTTCAATCATAATTCAAACTGTTTCATTTCCTTTTTGTGTTTCAACTGCTTCATTTGCAATTGAATTTTAGCCTTTTCCATTGATTCCAATGGCATTTCTGGCAATCATAAATGTCGGGCTACTACTGTAATTACCTCTCTTTTTGCAAGGACAAAGGCAACTCCCAACTCCAGCTGGGTTGCCAATTCCAAAAGCTTTGCCTTGCTCAACTTCTATAAAACTCCAGAAATGACTTTTTCTATACCCAGGAAAATCTTTGTGACTGAAAAAGCCATTATTGCAAAAAAAACACCTTATTTAAATCAACAAAATTCAAAACCCAAAAAGAAAACACCAACATTCACTACTCACTGCCTTTGAGTCCAATAATCGTAAAACCAACCTGGAATTAGAGATTTTCATCCAGACAAGAGCCCCCAGTTTGTTCTCAACCATACCAAATGCCCTCAAAATAAAGAGGGTAGCCTGGACCCTAATGTTTTCTTATTTTAAAGGTTAACGTAAGGCAGTGCGTTCCAGATGGAATTCGATTGCCAAACTACCAGACTTGAAACAAAACACACTCCATGCATACATGCATACACTAGAATTAAGATATAGAAAATAAAAGAATTGGCTTAACTGTAATGATCAAAAAGCTTAACAAAATAATTTATATATTAACTACGACTAATTAACTGTTCCAGTACAGTAAAATCCCATAAAAACACCCTTGGTGAAGGCAAATTCAGTAAAATCGATCATCTCATGTGGACTTCTAGCAGCAGGAAGAGAACCCGAGCATTTAGCTGGAAAAGAGGTTCCACATCTAGCTTCAAGATCCTAGCAACTGTTACTGAAGACTAAAACTAAAAAACATCCTGGTTTTGTGGGAGCTTGATCCCACCTATTCAGATTTTAACTTAAAAAAAACAAGGCCTCACAAGCTGTTTATTGGCTTTGGAGCAGACTGTTCAGCAACTCTGCCTCAACATTCTTCATAAATAAAAATATACCTCTTAAAGCCATAGTATCATCACAATAGTAGTGTGTTCAGTTTTGGGCACCTTATTTAAGTAAGACGTTAATGTCCCAATAGACAGCTCATAGGAGATTTACGAGAAAGATACCAGGATTGAAGGATGTATATACAAAGAAAGATTAGAGAGGTGGAGCTTTTTTTACCTGGACCGGAGACGATTAGGAGGTGACCGTATTGAGGTGTTCCAAATTATGAACAATTTTGACTTGGTAAAGGAGGATATTGGACAGCATGGTGGCTCAGTGGTTAGAATGTTATCTCACAGCACCAGGGATCCAGGTTCAATTCCACCCTTGGGCAGCTGCATGAAATTTGCACATTGTCCCCTTGTTTGCGTGGATTTCCTCTGGATGCTCCAGTTTCCTCCCACAGTCCAGAGATATGCAGATTAGGTAGTTTGGCCATGGAAAATGCAGGGTTACAGGGATAAAGTGGAGGTGGGTTTGGATGCACTTCTGAGGGTCGGTGTTAACTCAATGGGCTGAATAGCCTGCTTCCACACTGTGGGGATTCTGTGATTCTGTTTCACTATATCATATGTGAATATCGATGGTCACAACTGAAGATTGTCACCAAAAGAGCTAGGAGTGGAATGAGGAGAAATTCTTTTAGAAATTTGTTAGAATTTAGAATGTGCCGCCTGGGAGTGTGGGGGAGGTAGATTCCATAGGTTTCTAAAAGACAGCAGGATATGTATTTTAAAGTGCTGAAGTTAGAGGGCTAGCTGGGTAGCTCTTTTGGGAGCTGTTAGACACGATGGGTCAAACGGTCTCCTGCTGTTCTATAAAATTCTATGCTTCTATACATTATTTTCTATGGCTCACAGATAGTTACTAAAGCAGGAATTATTTTAGGTAACCATTGAAGAGAGATCATAGAGGAGGAGATTATATTGGGGAGGTGATGGCCTAGTGGCATTATTGCTGGACTGTTAATCCAGAGATCCAGCTAACCTTCTTGGGACCCAGGTTTGAATCCTGCCAAGGCAGATGGTGTAACTTGAATTTAATACATATCTGGAATGAAGAATTTAATGATGATGATGAATCTATTGCCGATTATCAGAAAAAAAAACATGGTCAGAGTCATGGAGAAGTACAGTAGAGAAGTAGACCCTTCGGTTTAACTCGTCCATGTCGACCATGACATGCTAATCTTATCTAGTTCCATGTGCCAGCACCTGGCCCATATTCCTCTAAACCCTTCCTATTCAAATTCCCAATCAGATGCCTTTTAAATAATGCAATTTTACCAGTCTCCACCACTTCCTCTGACAGCTCATTCCATACACACACCATCATCTGAGTGAAAAGGTTGCCCTTTTGCATCTTTCCTCTCTCACACTAAACCTATACCCTCTAGTTTTGGACTCCCTTACCCCAGGGAAAAGACCTTGTCTATTTATCCTATTCATGCCCCTCATGATTTTATAAACCTCTACAAGTTTACCCCTCAGCCTATGCTCCAGGAAAAACAGCCTCAGCCTACTCAGCCTTTCCCTGTAGCTCAAATCCTCCAATCCTGGCAACATCCTTGTAAATATTTTCTGAACCCTTTCAAGTTTCACAACATCCTTCCGATAGGAGGGAGACCAGAATTACATGCAAAATTCCAAACGTGACCTAACCAACTCCCTGTACAGCTGCAACATGACCTCCCAAATCCCATACTCAATATTCTGACCAATAAAGGAAAGTATACTAAACACCTTCTCCACTGTCCTATCTACCGGAGACTTTACTTTCAAGGAACATGAACCTGCGCTCCAAAGTCTCTTTATTCAGCAGCACTCCCCAGGACCTTACCATTAAGTTTTTAAGTCCTGCTCTGATTTGCTTTTCCAAAATGCATTACATCGCAATTATCTAAATTAAACTCCATCTGCCACTTCTCAGCACACTGGTCCATCTGACCAAAATCCTGTTGTTTTCTGAGGTAACCTTCTTCACTCTCCACCACACCTCCAGTTTTGGTGTCATCTGCAAACTTACTAACTGTATATCCTATGTTCACATCCAAATCATTTATATAAATGATGAAAAGTAGTGGAGCCAGCACCGATCCTTATGGCATACCACTAGTCTTAGGCCATAAATAAAGTGACGTTTCCAAGGGCGGAAATGCCTATCACTAGGGGGCATAATTTGAAGGTAATTGGAGAAAGATTTAGGGGAGATATCAGAGGTAGGTTCTTTGCTCAGAAAGTGGTGGGTATGTGGAATGCACTGCCAGCAGTGATCGTAGAGTCAGGTACATTAGGGACATTTAAGTGACTCTTGAATAGTACATAGAAGTTAGTACAATGAAGGCTATGTGGGTTAGTCTGATCCTAGAGTAGGATAAAAGGCCGACACAACATCGAGGACCAAATGGCCTTATGTGCTGTACTGTTCTATGTTCACTAATGCCTTTCAGGGAAGGAAACTGCCTTCCATACCTCGTGTGGCCTACATGTGACTCCAAAACCACAGCAATGTGATAGACTCTTAACTGCCCTCTGGGCAATTAGGGGTGGGCAGTAAATGTTGCCTAGCCAGCGATGTTCTCATCCCGTGAATGAGTAAAGAAGGAAAAAAAAGAGAAAGTACAGTGTAGTTTCATCAGAATGACACTGGGGGTGGAAAACCATAAGCCATGAGGGAAGACTGAAGATATTGGAACAGAAAAAGCTGAGGGGATAACTATTTACAGTTTATAAAATTATGAAGGGTTTTAGCAGGGTGAAAAGGGCATTTTACTTCATGTGGTTTGGGTGTTGTAGGGATGACCCGTACCTGCTTATACCAAAACGGCCATTGTTTGGAAGACACAAAAACAAATGGCTGACAAGGATTAAGTAAAATGAAACAGCCTATCTCAGCATTAAGACACAAAATGGCTGAAAAGAGATGAACTTGACAAACAAACAAATGAAGCACAATGGTACCGCTGAACAGAGCTACCCCAAGGCCAATGAAGGGGCTTTACACAGCGACAGTCTGAAAAACTTTTCATAAGAGGATGCCAAAGGACAGAGAAATGACTGATCCTAGCTTCATTAATGAAAGGATGATTGTCCCAGTAAATGAAAAACACCAGGCGTGAGTCTCAGCTCATGAACCACCCAGATTTACTCTAAGCAGCTGCACTGACAATTACTTTGTAGTACATAGTTATTTTTTTCAAATTATTTGTAATATTAAGAATAGGTTCTAGTTAAAGGTTCTTCAGATAATCACAGAAGTAGTTTTATACATAAAGGATAGATACATGTAACCAAAATATAATACAAGCATTAGGGGAAAAACATTTAAACATACAGCCTCAGGAAACACTTTCTCCGATCTCTAAAGGAAGGCCCAGTACCAAATAGAACAGTTGCAACCTATTAATCACAAAGTGCTAGTAGTAGAAGTAGCTGAATAACTCTATAACTAACTTTATAAATGAAATCAATATTACAAATCTCATAGCAAATAGTTAAAACTTTTGTATTCTTACATACGTAATTAGGACAGTAAGAAATGAATAACAGAATTCAAACAGTCCTTAACAGACCCGAAGTAGTATAATCAATAAATTTGGAATGTGAATCGATAGGATGCATAGAACGATCCCAAGGCCTGGAGTTTACAATGTCTGTTAAACACCATGAGACCGTGGGAACATGAGGTTGTCCATAGGAATTCCCATCATTGATTAGGTGTTTTACAGAGAGGAAAAACTCAGCACTGCAGATGCTGGAGAAGTCAAAGCCGAAAAGGATGGCTCTGGAAAAGCACAGCACAGCATCTGAGGAGGAGGTTCGACGTTTCAGGCAAAAGTCCTTCATCAGCAATGTGAGGGGGGGGGGGGGGGGGAAGAGGGAGGGGGGGGATGGAGATAAATAGGGAGGCGGATATGGGGAAGGAGGTGGGAAGGTGATACAAGGATACAGGAAGGGGTAATTGTGATAGGTCAGTGGAGAGGATAGAGTGCATAGTGGGAAGGAAGACAGACGTTCGGGACATCACCCATATCCTCCACCTCCTCCACGACTTTCACTTCCCTAGCCCCCAACACCTCATCTTCACCATGGACATCCAGTCCCTACATCCATCCATCACCCATGGCAAAAGACTACTAGTCCTCTGTTTGTTCCTCTCCTACCGATCCAACCAGTCCCACTCAATAACACACTTATTTGATTTGTGGAACTGGTTCTCACCCTCAACAACTTCTTCAAACCATCAGACCAGAGGGGTAGCCTGGGGCACCTGCATGGGCCCCAGCTTTGCCTGCCTCTTCACTAGGTACGTGAAATATCCACCTTCCATAGTTATACTGGCTTCAGCCCCCAACTTTTCTTCCACTACCTTAATAACTGGATAGAGTAAATAGACAAATTCTTTTCCCTAGGTTGGGTAAGTCCAGAACTAGAGGGCATAAGTTTAGGGTGAGAGGGGAAAGATTTAAAAAGGACCTAAGGGGCAATGTTTAGAATGAGCTGCAAGAGGAAGTGGTGGAGGCTGGTACAATTACAACATTTAAAAGGCATCTGGATGGATACATGAATAGGAAGGGTTTAGAGGGATATAGGTCGAGTGCTGATTAATTTAGGATATCTGGTCGGCATGGACGAGTTGGACTGAAGGATCAGTTTCCGTGCTGTACATCTCTATGACTATATCGGCGCCAACTCATGCTGCTATGAGGAGGTTGAACAGTCATCAACTTCACCAACACCTTCCACACTGACCTTAGGCCTGAAACATCGACCCTCCTCCTCAGATGCTGTGCTGTGCTTTTCCAGAGCCATCCTTTTCAGCTTTGACTTCTCCAGCATCTGCAGTGCTGAGTTTTACCTCTCTGTAAAACACCTAATCAATGATGGGAATTCCTGTGGACAACCTCATGTTCCCATGGTCTCATGGTGTTTAACAGACATTGTAAACTCCAGGCCTTGGGATCGTTCTATGCATCCTATCAATTCACATTCCAAATTTATTGATTATACTACTTCGGGTCTGTTAAGGACTGTTTGAATTCTGTTATTCATTGTATTTCCTACTGTCCTAATTACGTATGTAAGAATACAAAAGTTTTAACTATTTGCTATGAGATTTGTAATATTGATTTCATTTATAAAGTTAGTTATAGAGTTATTCAGCTCTGACACCTCCCTCCCCTTCTTGGAACTCTGCATCTCAATACAGACATCTCAATACAGACATCAATTTCAAACCCACCTACTACCACAGGTACCTTGACTACACCTCCTCCCAACCCCCCTCCTGTAAAAACACTATCCCTTACTCCCAATTCGTCCGCCTTCGCCGTATCTGCTCCAAGGAGGAGCAGTTCCACTCAGGATATCACAGAGGTCCTCCTTTTAAAGGGACCACAATTTTCCCTCCCAAGTGGTCAACAATGCCCTCCAGCACCTCTCCACTTCCACCCTCGAACCCAACCGTTCTAACTGCAACAAGGATAGAACCCACGGTCCTCACCTTCCACCCTACTAATCTACAGATGGAGTATATTATCTTCCGTCATTTCCATCACCTTCAGTCACACCCCACCACCAAAGATATATTTC
This sequence comes from Chiloscyllium plagiosum, assembly GCF_004010195.1. Classification (NCBI taxonomy): domain Eukaryota; kingdom Metazoa; phylum Chordata; class Chondrichthyes; order Orectolobiformes; family Hemiscylliidae; genus Chiloscyllium; species Chiloscyllium plagiosum. The sequence continues at coordinate 72,445,452 of NC_057718.1, read as the reverse complement.
CCTCCCCATCCCTATCTGTGTTCCATAGAGACCATTCCCATTGTGACTCCCTTGTTAGGTCTACACCGCCCACTAACCCACCCTCCACAGCCGGCGTCTTCCCTTGCTGCCTCACGAAGTATAAAACCTGCACCCATTCCTCTTTTCACATCTGGCAAACATTTTCCTATGCATCCACCCACCTCATCCTCTGCATCTATTCCTCATGACATGGTATCTTCTACATTGGGGAGACAGGATGCCAACTTGTGGAGCGTTTCTGAGAACATTTCTAGGACACATGCACTAAACAACCCAACTGCCCTGTGGCCAGCCACTTAAAGTCTCCCTCCCACTCCCCCACCAAAATGAAAGTCTTGGGCCTCTTCCACTTCCAAATCAAGCCCACCCGCCAACTGGAGGAATAACACCTCATCTTCTGCCCTTTCAACCACATGGTATCAACATCAACCTCACTAATATCCAAATCTCCCCTCCCCTCCTCATCCCAGATCCAACCCTCCAACTAAGCACTATTCTCTTGACCTGTCCAACCTGTCCATCTTCCTTCCCACCTCTCCAGTCCACCCTCCCCACTGGCCTACCACAATTAACCCCTATCTGTATCCACCTTCCCACCTACCTTCCCCCCAGCCCCACTCCCTCATTTATCTATCATCTCCCGTCCCCCTCCACATTCCTGATGAAGGGCTTATGTCTGAAATGTCGACTGTGCTTTTTCAGCGCCACCCTTTTTCAACCTAGGTGTTTTCCAGGATTGGGTGAATGGAAGTAAGGGGGAAGTGACTACGCTGTACTTGATTAGTGCAACACAACTTGCATAAAGGTGCTGTATTTCCCTGTAAAAATCAAGTGTGTCATCGATCTTTCTCCAATCTAAGCCAAAGACTAAACCAATAATCATGGTCATATGTCAAGGCCAGATTTGGGAAGATCCTTTGACCCTCTCCCTGCATTAACCGGTTTCTGCTTGAATAAAAGTCTGCCACTCCTGCATGCCTCCTGCAGCTTTGTCCCCAGTCAGAGGTGAGGGAGATGGTCCTAGAGGTGTTATAGACTTTGGTCACCTTAAATCACAAATTTGGACAAGAATTTGAATTTGTTTTACATTGTTGACATTCCTTAAAGAATACATTGTCATTTAGAATAGCTGAGGCAAAGGGAGTTGCATGATTTCAAGAGAAATGTCAATAAATGTTTGAACCAAAGAAACATAGATGGTTTCACAGGTTGGTGCAACATCGAGGGCCAAAGGGTCTGTACTGCGCTGTCATATTCTATGTTCTATATGTAGACAAGAGATAAAAGCATGATTAGTCAATTGGCCTCCACTATAAACTTGTATTCAATCACTCCACTTTACAATTGCATCACTTACCATGAGGTAGCTTCTGTTGAACCTTCACAAAATCTGCTCCACAGAGATAGTTGAGTTTGCCATTTGCACCATTATTATGGACCTTCAGCTGTAGTTTCTTGTCAAGGTATGACTCCAATTCTTGAAGCTTTAGTGCACCAATACCATTTGCTCCATCCACATTCAATTGTCTCAATTCTTCTGGATGGTAAGGAGTCTATGCATTCAGAGAATATTCAATCATACCAATAGAATATGTCTGATGTAGATGTCTCACATCCATTTAATCAAAAAAGATACATATATCCTTAATCCCCAATCATCCTCAAATTAATCACACCATCAGCATAAAAAGATATTTTAAACGTTTAAATACAAGCAATATTTATTTTGCAACTTGCATGATGTGAGAAATCAAATCACAACAATGACAATTCACATCTCAACAGTTGAGAACGAAACCTACTTTGACTTTTGCCTAAACTTGAAAACCATGAGTAATGATGAACATCCATATTTTTTACATAGATAATATGGCTGTTCTCCAAAAAACCCATGTTTACCCTGGGCAGTTTTGGTCTTTTGTCTGATGGAGTAAGAACTGAGCAAGGCTGGCAGGCATTGCAAGCCTGACAGTGAGAAATGAAGGAGTCTGGTGGAGAGATAAAGAGCCAGGCAGATCAGAATGGACTGACCACATACAAAGAAATTCAAAGCATAACATCACTTGAAAGCAGACAAATCAGTGGATGATGAATATCTTTCTTTTACTCTAGCCTTTTTTTTTAAGGCTTTTGTTTAAACTGGCAGACAGAAATTTTTTAAAAATTATTTGGGTTATGCATTACAGTAAGTGAAATATCTGAACAATATTAGTGCACAACAGGTCTAGAAGAATTAATAGCTTAAATAGCCTGGCGAAAAATGAATTGCTTAAACTAAATTCTAACTGAATGTTTATAGAAAGAATTTTTTTAAAATTCTGAATAGATAGGTGGCCAAAGAGTTGGACGAGACAGGAAGTACAACAAATTTCAAGGTATGCTAGTCTGAAAACAGTAAATGAATAAATGACTTGGATGAAAAGGTAGATAATGTGTTAGTAAGTTTACAGATAATACAAAGATTGATGGAGATGTGGCTAGTGTAGAAGGTTGTCAAAGGATACATCACAGAGTGTTGAACAACTTCAAATTCCAAACCATAACCATCTGCTTTTGCTTATTGTACAAAACACTTCAAAACTATGCCCACTGTTTTTTAATTCATTTAAAATTAGGAACGGTTTTTCCTTATTGACCTGTGCAGACCCCTTATGATTTTGAAAAATGCTATCATATCTCCTATAAGTCTTCTCCACTGCAAGGAAAACAGCCCCAACTTCTCCAACCCTTCCTCATAACTGAAGTGTCTTACTCCTGGAGCCATTCTGTTGCTGCTTTTGGTCTATAGCACCTCATGGATGCCCAGTCTTGAGTTGTAGGATTTGTTTGACGTCTATCCTGTTCAGCATCATGACATTGCCACATGACATAATGTGTTTTATATTCCAATTCATAATTAATTAATCAATCAAATTGTAGGTAGTAAATCCTTATGGCAGTGGCATAATTGTTACCCAAAGGATAATCGATCTGTTGACTACAGAGTTTAGCATTTATGGGAGATGTAACGGATGGAACGCTTTTAGCTTTAACACTTTCTCTAAAGAGTCAACCTTTCATATTGATAATAAAAGTACCTGCTTAGTTATGGCAAGAAAAGCCTGAGAAAGTTTCTGGTAATATCCTTCCACCGTCGCAGTCCCATACTGCTCCATGGTATTCCAACAGCAGACCATATAATGCAGCTGTGGTGTGCTTACAAGGCCATAATCTACAATCAAGAGAAGCATATAACTTAATATTAATAGCTTGGTAATATGATCCTGTTATGGACCAGACCAGAACCACTTCCCCACGACAAAAGTATATTCTGAAGATAGCCTAGACCCTAACTTGTACATATAAGTTCTTTAAAAGTGTAAGCTGCTGTTTTTCCAGATATGATCCGATTGGTCCACTAATCTTACAATACTGTTAAATTATAACAAAAGGAAGAATTGGCATAGCTTTACTCTACAGAAATACTTAACAAGATACTGCATTATTTAACTACTAGTCATCAACTATTCAATATAGGCAGCATCCCATAAACACTACCTTTGGCAAAAAGGCAATTCAGCAAAACAGTTACACAGTTATTATTCTCATGTCCTGCCTGTATTGATTTTTAAGAGAAAACCTCACTGTCTAAGACTTCACTCTAGCAGAGAACTTAAGCTTTTAGCTCCAGCAGCCAGCAGAAAACTTCTTAACTAACTGAAAGCAAAATTAAAAATTTTCATGGGTCCATGTGAGCCCTGACTCTGCCGACTCATGATTCTTTTGTCTTAAAGAAAAATACCCAGGGAGAACTCAAAACTGTTTAGCAATTGCCCATCTGGAGATATTTCAGCACCACAGCGACAATACCCTTCTGCAAGAGAAGCAGCACAGAACACCACTCTTAAAGGTCAGTACTGTCACAATCCACGTAATTTTATCTTTGTCATATTCTGCCAGATTCAAGATCACAACGTGTGAGATCTCTATTGTGTGAAATTAAGATCCAAACTACCTGCTGGAAAAGACTTTAAGACATGTTAATAATAAAATTTCAAAAGAACTACATGAATAAATATTAAAACATAGACCTGTTCAGCACAGTACAGGCCCATGATATTGTGCCAAGCATTTAACTTAATCTACACACCCCTCAATTTACTGCCGTCCATGTGCTTGACTAGCAGTGGCTTAAATGTCCCTAATGTTTCTGACTCTACTACGACCACTGGCAGTGCATTCCACACACCCACCACTCTCTGTGTAAATAACTTACCTCTGGCATCTCCCCTAAACTTTCCTCCAGTCACCTTCAAATTATGACCCTTCGTGGCAGTAATTTCTGCCCTGAGGAAAAGTCTCTGACTATCTACTCTATGTCTACCATTACCTTGTACGCCTTTATCAAGTCACCTTACTTCCTCTTCTCTCCAGTGTGAAAAGATCCCGGAAAGTTGTCATCCAGATTGACAGGGTTGTTAAGAAGGCATACATGTTTTGGCCTTTATTAATAGAGGGATTGAGTTCTGGAACCAGGAGATTATGCTGCAGCTGTACAAAGCTCTGGTACGACCACACTTGGAGTATTGTGTACAGTTCTGGTCACCGCATTATAAGAAGAATGTGGAAGCTTTGGAAAGGGTGCACAGGAGATTTACTAGGATATTGCCTGGTATGGAAGGAATGTTTTACGAGGAAAGGCTGAGGGCCTTGAGGCTGTTCTCGTTAGAGAGAAGAAGGTTGAGAGGTGACCCAATAGAGACATACAAGATAATCAGAGGGTTAGATAGGATGGACAGAGCCTTTTTCCAAGTATGGGGACGGCAAACACAAGGGGACACAACTTTAAAGTGAGGGGAGATAGGTTATAAGACAGATGTCAGAGGTAGTTTCTTTACTCAGAGAGTAGTAAGGGTATGGAATGTTTTGCCTGCATCGGTAGTAGATTCGCCAAGTTTAAGTGCATTTAAGTCGTCATTGGACAGGCAAATGGACATACATAGAATAGTGTAGGTGGGATAGGCTTCAGATTAGTAACATCGAGGGCCGAAGGGCCTGTGCTGCGCTTTAATGTTCTATGTTCTATAAAAGCCTGAGCTCACTCAACCTCTCTTCATAAGACAAGCCCTCCAATCCAGGCAGCATCCTGGTGCATCTCTTCAGCACCCTCTCTAAAGCATCTACATACATCCTATAATGAGGTGACCAGAACTGGACACAACATTCCTAGTGTTGTCTAACCAGAGGTTTTTGAGCTGCAGCAAAACCTCGTAGCTCTTAAACTCAATCCCCCTATGAATGAAAGCCAAAACACCATATGCCTTCTTAACAACTGTATCAACTTGGGTGGCAACTTTGAGGGATCTATGTACATGGACCCTAACGTCCTGCTGTTCCTCCATATTGCCAAGAATCCTGTCTGTAACCCTGTATTCAGCATTGTAACCTTCCAAAATGAAACACTTCACACTTATCGAGGTTGAACTCCATCTGCCACTTCTCAGCCCAGATCTGCATCTTGTCAGTGTCTTGTTGTAGCCTGCAACAGCCCTTGACACTATCTATAACACCACTGACCTTTGTGTCATCAGCAAACCTACTAACCCACTCTTTCACTTTTTGATCCAAGTCATTAATAAAAACTACAAAGAGCAGAGACCCAAGAACAGATCCCTGCTGGACATCACTGGTCACCGACCTCCAGGCGAAATATTTTCCATCCACTACCAGTTGCAGTCTTCTTTTAGCCAGCCAATTCTGTATCCAGACAGCCAAATTTCCCTGAATCCCATACCTCCTAACTTTCTGAATGAGCCTGCTATGGGGAACCTTATCAAATGCCTCACTGAAATCCATCTACACCACATCCACTGCTCGACCTATGTCAACTTGTCTTATCACATCCTCAAATAACTCAATAAGGCTTGTGAGACATGACCTGCCCCTCACAAAGCCATGCTGACAATCTTTAATTTTGTTTTTCCCCAAATTGTCATAAATCCCATCTCTCAGAATCTTTTCCAGTACCTTGCTTATCACAGATGTAAGGCTGACTGGTCTGTAATTCCCTTTCTTGAACAGATGAACAACAGTCGCCTCCCTCCAATCATCCAGTACTACTCCCAGAATATTGCATATTGACAGACCCGCATGAAATTCTGATAGTCAGTCAAGAATTCCCATTTCGAACTAGGATACCAAACTACTTGGGTGGCATCATATCAGCCAATGGCCAGGGTAAGTTATCTCGTGCTTTTCAACTTTGATTGGATTACTTACAGTGTGGAAACAGGCCCTTTCAACTGGGAGCACGGTGGCACAGTGGTTATCACTGCTGCTTCACAGCACCAGAAACCCGGGTTCAATTCCTGCCTCAGGCAACTGCCTGTGTGGAGTTTGCCCATTCTCCCCATATCTGCGTGGTTTCCTCCGGATGCTCCGGTTTCCTCTCACAGTCCAAAGATGTGCAGGTTAGGTGAATTGGCCATGCTAAATTGCCCGTAGTGTTAGGTAAAGGGGTAAATGTAGGGTAATGGGTCTGGGTGGGTTGCGCTTCAGAGGTTCAGTGTGGACTTGTAGGGCCGAAGGGCCTGTTTCCATACTGTAAGTAATCAAATCTAATTATCTGAGTGAGAGTAATGTTGCTTGTGTTAGTAGACAAATTAAAAAGCAAACGAGTAGGCAGTTCTCACCACTGGCAAAATCATCTGGGCTCAAGGGTTCTGGTGCCATATTTAAAAGCAAGCTGAACATTGTGTCACTTGCACTAAGCCAGAAATTGCACAGGAACCTGTGGCAGTTATTGCCAGAAGCCCAAGAAATTCAAAGGAGGCTTTAGGTTTATTGACGATACCTTGCGATGTTGCTGATTACTGAGGGAAAGTTCACCCTCATCCCAGTAATGATATGGGGTGGCCATCAATCTGGCCTGGAGAAAGTGAGGACTGCAGATGCTGGAGATCAGAGCTGAAAATGTGTTGCTGGAAAAGCGCAGCAGGTCAGGCAGCATCCAAGGAACAGGAGAATCGACGTTTCGGGCATAAGCCCTTCTTCAGGAATGAGGAAAGTGTGCCCAGCAGGCTAAGATAAAAGGTAGGGAGGAGGGACTTGGGGGAGGGGCGTTGGAAATGCGATAGGTGGAAGGAGGTCAAGGTGAGGGTGATAGGCCGGAGTGGGGTGGGGCCGGAGAGGTCAGGAAGAAGATTGCAGGTTAGGAAGGCGGTGCTGAGTTCGAGGGATTTGACTGAGACAAGGTGGGGGGAGGGGAAATGAGGAAACTGGGGAACCCGATCCATCAGTCTGAGAGCTGAATGCGCTGTGGGTCACTGCCATTGGCTTGTACAAAAGGGACTGCAAGCAGTGCTGCAAGAAAATGAATGATACCTTAGGCGAGCAAAAGCAATGGCACCATCTTACCTCTTCCACATCACACTCACAGGGTGGGCATCCTTTTCACTGCACAAGCATCTCATAAATGATCACTAACTGCAAACTTCAGCATCATATGCATTATGAGCATTAGAGTGCCCACACCCAATTAATCCTCTTAAACTAGTCACCTTTCCCTGACCATTACATTTCCAACTCACTTACTGGAAACTGCATTCCACTTTGCATCTCAATGGTCCTGCATCCACTTCCATTACACTTAATCTGTTTGTCTCATGGCCAAACAACTGCAACTCAAGAGAAGGCAGAGGTAATGCCACTCAACTTGTAATCCAGATCAGCAAGATAATGTCCTAGGGACACAGGTTTGAACTCCACAATGGCAAATGGTGAAATGTAAGCTCAAGAAAAGGAATTCAGGAATAAAGAGTTAGCCAGATTAGAGGTCGCTGGTGAGAAGCGACCAAGGAACATATCAGTTCAGTAACAATGACTGAGGAGGGGATCACTGGTATAGGCTTGGCTGCTCATGAACCAGGCTTAGGGACTGAGTGAGTAGTGTCTTGAGAGAGATAATGTACTTACTTTTTTTAGTTGCAATATATTAAGAGAGCAGGAGGGAGAGACCCGAGTTTGGTGACTAGTGGATGAAGTTGTGTAATCAGTTCCTGGATGGATTGTTACCTGGATTTGATAAGGTTCAAAATGGCAGGAGAACTAGGCCCCATGGAATGCTCCTCCTGCAATCTGTGAGAAATCTGCGACACTTTCAGTGTCATACTGACTACATAAGCAGGAGGTGTGTTCAATTGCGACTCCTGATTTGCCACATAGTGTGCCTGGAACCACAGATGGTCTTATTATGGAATATCCATGAGGCTGAGAATGTTGTGGATAGCACACTTAGCATCACCGTAAGGGCTACACAGACAGATAAGAGTCAGATGATCACCAGAAAGATCAGTAAGCATGGGCAAGCAGGAGCTAACATTGGGTTTTCCCTTGTGGCCATTCCCCTCTCAACATGTATTTCATTTCAAAAAGTGATGGAAAAACTCAGCAGGTCCGGCAGCATCTGTGGAGACAAAGCAGAGTTAAGATTTCAGGTCCAGTGACCCTTCTTCAGAAATGCTTATAACAAGGAAAGGATTGGTATACTCCTAATCTAGCATCCATCTGCAACTTTTTCTCTGGTACATTGATGACATCATAAGTGCTGCTTCTCTCTCTCATCCAGAATTGGAAAAGTTCAACAATGTTGCTTCTAATTTTCATCCTGCTTTCACCTTCAACTGGGAGAAAGTGAGGACTGCAGATGCTGGAGTACCAGAGTTGAAAAATGTGGTGCTGGAAAAACACAACAGGTCAGGAAGCATCCATGGAACAGGAGAATATCTGACTCCTCCCTTTCCTTCCTCAACATCTCTGTTTCGAGTTCTGGGGATAAGCTAACCACCAACATCCTTTGCAAGTTCACCACATCCCACAGTACTTTAACTATACATCGTCACACCCTGCTTCCTGTAAAGACTCTTTTCATTCTCCCAATTCCTCTGTCTCCATCACGTCTGTTCCAATATGCCAATTTCATGAAGGGGCTTCCCAAATGTTCACCTTCTTCCTCAATTGAAAGTTCCTCACTCATGTAGTTGACAGGGCTCCCAGCCATGTCTGATTCATCTCCTGTACTTCAGCCCTCACCCTCCCTTTCCTCTCACAACAGGCAGAGTCTCCCTCAACCTCACTCACGATCCCGCCACACCTGAAGAAACAGTAGCTGCCATTTCAACCACCTCCAATAGAATGCTACCAAACAGATAATCACTAGACACATAATCACTAGACACATAATCACCTCACCACCTCTGTCATCCTTCCAGAGGCACCATTTCCTCCAGGATACCTTGGTTCCTCTATTTCCAACACCTCCCTACCCCGCAAGGCATCTTCCAATGCAATCGCAGAAGGTGTAATATCTGGTGGTTCACTTTCTCCCTCCTAACTATCCAAGGCCATAAACGTATCTTCCAGGTGAAGCAGCGATTTATCTACACTTTTGTCCACTATATTCACGATATGGCACAATATATTCTGATGGATGAGGATTAGCAGTAGAGGTTGTGGTCCATAATGGTGTTAACGACATTGACAAAAATAGAGAAGATGTCCTGTGACGGGGGTTCAGAGTGTTAGGTAGGAAGTTGATAGGCAGGACCTCAAGCGTTATAATCTTTGGAGTACTTCCTGTGCCTTGTGCCAGTAAGGTTGGGAATAAGAAGACAGTGCAAGTTAAATATGCAGCTAAAGAAATGGCGTATGAGGGAGGGGTTCAGGAATGTGGATCATTAGGGTGTCTTCTGGGGCCGGTGGGACCTGTATAAGAAAGATAAGTTCCACCTAAACTGAAGGAGTACCAATATGCTTGAAGAGAGATTTGCTAGTGCCACTTGGGGTGGTGTGGCGGGTCGTGGGAAAGGAGGTCAGCAGTAAGTCAGCAAGTAAATTTACCAAGGAGGAGTCAGAGACTAAAGCCAATAAGACGAAGAGGAAAAACAGATACGAAGAGGTTATTTAACATGGAAGTGTAGTGATTGCAAGGAAGTCAGTCAGGTGGACCTCATGGAATATCAGATCCCAATTAGAGCTCTTAATCTGGTCCAATCAGGGAGCTCTGTCTGACAGGTATAAACAGGACTGTCCCGGGTGTCCTTGGAGAAGGAGCACGTGGTGTCAACCAACATCCTGGAGTTGTTCAGGGAGAGGTGGGCGCCGCAGGGAGTGGAGTGCATCATTTCTCCCTCCAATTCTATTTTGATTTAGTCCCTACCCTCCCCTTCACTGTTTTGATCACATAGCACTGCCCTTTGATGTGAAGGGCAGTGTTTGTCACTGGCCACCCGGGTGTTTTCCTATCTTCCTGGTGGTGGAAACTGAATAAAGATTGGTGCACTTTGTGTCTTTCACTGTGTCTCACACCTGCGCACACACACACCATGGGTGCTGGGGAAAAAAAATATTTAATAAGCACTACCGCACTTAGGTGGTAGTGTGGGGGGAAAAAAAAGAAAAAAAAGAAAAAAAATATTAAAAAAAATAAACAGGACTGTCCCGGGTGTCCTTGGAGAAGGAGCACGCGGTGACGACCAACACCCTGGATTTGTTCAGGGAGAGGTGGGCGCCACAGGGAGTGGAGTGCATCATTTCTCCCTCCAACTCTATTTTGATTTAGTCCCTACCCTCCCCTTGACTGTTTTGATCACACAGCACTGCCCTCTGATGTGAAGGGCAGTGTTTGTCACTGGCCACCCAGGTGTTTTCCTATCTTCTTGGTGGTGGAAATTGAATAAGAATTCGTGCACTTTGTGTCTTTCACTGTGTCTCACACGTATACACACACACCATGGGTGCTGGGGATAAAATAAGCACTACCGCACTTAGGTAGTAGAGTGGGGGTTAAATTTTAAAAAAATAAAAAAATAAAAAAAAAACAAAAAAAGGAAGAAAAAAAAAGATAAATAGAGTGGCAAAAAAAAATTAAACAGGAGTGTCCCAGGTGTCCTTGGAGAAGGAGCACGCGGTGTCGACCAACACCCTGGAGTTGTTCAGGGAGAGGTGGGCGCCGCAGGGAGTGGAGTGCATCATTTCTCCCTCCAACTCTATTTTGATTTAGTCCCTACCCTCCTCCTCACTGTTTTGATCACACAGCACTGCCCTTTGATGTGAAGGGCAGTGTTTGTCACTGGCCACCCGGGTGTTTTCCTATCTTAGGGTGTTTTCCTACCTTAGTGGGCGGCACTGTGGCACAGTGGTTAGCACTGCTGCCTCACAGCGCCAGAGACCCGGGTTCAATTCCCGCCTCAGGCGACTGACTGTGTGGAGTTTGCACGTTCTCCCCGTGTCTGCGTGGGTTTCCTCCGGGTGCTCCGGTTTCCTCCCACAGTCCAAAGATGTGCAGGGCCAGGTGAATTGGCCATACTAAATTGCCCGTAGTGTTAGATAAGGAGTAAATGTAGGGGTATGGGTGGGTTTCGCTTCGGCGGGTCGGTGTGGACTTGTTGGTCCGAAGGGCCTGTTTCCACACTGTAATGTAATCTAAATCTAATCTAATCTTCCTGGTCGTGGAATTTGAATAAAGATTTGTGCACTTTGTGTCTTTCACTGTGTCTCACACCTCCACAAAAATAAAAAGGAAAAAGAAAAAAAAATACATATATCCAGGAAATGAAAAGGAGGGCCCTGTATAGACTGCTGCTGCACACCGTCCACCTCTTCTCCCTCATCCACCGTCCGGACACGCCTTGGCGTTCCCATTTGCCACCAGGCGGTAGGGATCCCCAGTGGAGGGCTCTCTACGCGGGAGTCCTCCCCCTTTCTCTCGGGGATCTGGGGTGGAGGGTGCTGCATGCAGCAGTCCCCTGCAACCGCAGGTTGCGGTGGTTCACGGACTCCCAGCCCAACTGCTTGTTCTGTGGCGCTGTGGAGTCCGTGGACCACATTTATATTGGGTGTGGGCGTTTGCACTCCATTTTTGATTTCCTGAAAAACCTCCTCCTCTGCTTTTGGTTGCACTTCAGTCCCACGCTCCTGATCTTTGGGCACCCGGTACGGAGGAGGGAGAGCAGGTCTGAAGACCTCCTCGTGGGTCTGCTCCTGGGCCTGGCCAAACTGGCCATTAACAGGTCGAGGCAGCGGGCCGTGGAGGGGGTCGTTAGGGCCGACTGCCTACCCCTCTTCCGCAGTTACGTTAGAGCCCGGGTGTCCTTGGAGAAGGAGCACGCGGCGTCGACCAACACCCTGGAGTTGTTCAGGGAGAGGTGGGCGCCGCAGGGAGTGGAGTGCATCATTTCTCCCTCCAACTCTATTTTGATTTAGTCCCTCCCCTCCACTTCACTGTTTTGATCACACAGCACTGCCCTTCGATGTGAAGGGCAGTGTTTGTCACTGGCCACCCGGGTGTTTTCCTATCTTCCTGGTGGAATAAAAAGAAAAAAAGAAAAAAAAAAGGAAAAAAAATAAACAGGAGTGTCCCGGGTGTCCTTGGAAAAGGAGCACGCGGTGTCGACCAACACCCTGGATTTGTTCAGGGAGAGGTCGGCGCCGCAGGGAGTGGAGTACATCATTTCTCCCTCCAACTCCATTTTGATTTAGTCCCTACCCTCCCTTTCACTGTTTTGATCACACAGCACTGCCCTTTGATGTGAAGGACAGTGTTTGTCACTGGCCATTCGGGTGTTTTCCTATCTTCCTGGTGGTGGAATTTGAATAAAGATTGGTGCACTTTGTGTCTTTCACTGTGTCTCACGCCTGCACACACACACACCATGGGTGCTGGGGAAAAAATAAGCACTACCGCACTTAGGTGGTAGTGTGGGGGTTAATAAATTTAAAAAAAAAGAACTGGAGTGAAAAAAAGAAAAGAAGAAAAAAAAATAAACAAGAAGCTTCCAACTCTATTTTGATTTAGTCCCTCCCCTCCCCTTCACTGTTTTGATCACATAGCACTGCCCTTTGATGTGAAGGGCAGTGTTTGTCACTGGCCACCCGGGTGTTTGCCTATTGTAAAACAAAAACAGGAGTGTGGCCAGGGACCTCGGTTCAATCCCTGCCTCACGCAGTTGTCTGTGTCACATTTGTACATTCTCCCTGTGTCTGTGTGGGTTTCCTCCCACAGTTGAAAGATGTGCAGGTTAGGTAAATTGACCATATTGTATCACACAGCACTGCCCTTTGATGTGAAGGGCAGTGCTTGTCACTGGCCACTCGGGTGTTTTCCTATCTTCCTGGTGGTGGAAATTGAATAAAGATTTGTGCACCTTGTGTCTCTCACTGTGTCTCACACCTATGCACACACACACCATGGGTGCTGGGGAAAAAATAAGCACTACCGCAGTTAGGCGGTAGTGTGGGGGTTAAAAAGAAAAAATAAGAAAAAAAAATAAACAGGAGTGTGAGAGGTTCTGTTCACTCAGAGCTTTATTTAAATATACCCTTTATTTAAAGGATAATGCCCGGAGTGCTAACAAGAACAAACGTTATCCCAGCAGAATCCCCACATTCGTGGGAAAGGTTGGGGAAAGCCTGAACTCAGTTACACATTGACTGTGCAGGTCCTTTCACAGACTCAATGTTCTTAATCATTGTGGATGCCCGCTCAAAATGACTGTATACAGTTCATTTGTCAAACAAGGGGATGATGATAGAAAAACTGCACACATCTTCTGCAATACATAGACTCCCAGACAGATATGGACCTTCATTTACTAGCAGGGAATTTAAATATTTTCAAAAGTTACATTGTATTTGTCATCTAAGGACAGCTCCATACCATCCACCATCCAATGGTCTGGCAGAAAGAGCAGTCCAAACTTTGAAGGCAGGTGTAAAGGAACAACCTACAGCTTCACTGGATATCAAATTGTCCCTGTTCTCACTTGATTATAGGACCACTCCTCATGCAACTACAGGGTCAGCTCCAGCAGAGTTGATACTGGGGAAAAGACTCCAGAGCAGATTAAATTTGATCTTCCCAGACCTTGGGCTGGGTGAAATGGCATCAGGAGCACCAATACCAGACACAAGACTCTGCTTAACGAGAGAGATAGTTTACTTCAGGGATCGAAGTTTGGTGTAGAAATCACGGGAATGGCCCTGCATGGGTAAGATGCATGATTGACACAAAATCAAATCCAGTGACATATAAAAGAGAAAGTGAGGACTGATCATGCTGGAGATCAGAGAGAAAAGTGTGGCATTGGAAGAGCACAGCATGTTAGGCAACATCTGAGGAGCAGGAGAATCAACTTTTCAGGCATAAGACGTTCATCAGGAATTAGGGGGTGGGGGTTTAGAGATAATTAGGAGGGGTGGGAAGGCGATAGGTAGATGCAGGTGGGGGGTGATTGTGATAGGTCAGAGGGGTGGAGCGGATGGGTCGGAAGGAAGATGGGACAGGTGGATCTGAGATGAGGTGGAGAGAGCTGAAAATGTGTTGCTGGAAAAGCACAGCAGGTCAGGCAGCATCCAAGGAACAGGAGAATCGATGTTTCGGGCATGAGCCCTTCTTCAGGAAAGAGGTGGAGAGAGGGGAGTTGAGGAAACAGGTGAAATCAACATTGATGACATGTGGTTAGAGGGTTCCAAGGCAGAAGAGGAGATGTTCTTCCTCCAGCCATCAAGTGGCTTGGATTTGGTGGTGGAGGCAGCCCAGAACTTGCATGTCATTGGCAGAATAGAAGGGGGAGTTGAAGTGTTCGGCCACAGGGCGGTGGAGTTGTTTGGTGCATGTCCCAGAGATGTTACCTGAAACATTCCATTAGTTGGCGTCCTGTCTGCCCAATGTAGAGGAAACCACATCGACAGCATAACAGATGGAGGTATTTGGATGTGCAGGAAAATCCCTGCCAGATCTGGAATGATCCTTTGGGGCCCTGGATGGAGGTGATGGGAGACATGTGGGTGCATGGCGATGGCAAAGGAAGGTGCCAGGAGTGGAGAGTGAGTTGATGGGGAGCGAGTTGATGGGGAGCATGGACCTAACAAGGGAGTCGCAGAGGACATGGGTCTCTGCAGAATGCTGATAGAGGTGGAGAGGGAAATATAGGTCTGGTGGTGGTGTCTGATTGTAGGTGGTGGAAATGGTAGAGGATAATGCATTGTATCCAGAGATTATTGGGGTGGAAGGTGAGGACCACAGGGGTTCTATCCTCGATGCAGTTGGGAGGGGTGGAGTTCAAGGGCGGAGGTGTGGGAAGTGGAGATGTACAGGAGGGCATTGTTGACCACGTGAGGAAGGGAAATAGTGGCCGTTTAAATAGGAGGCCATATAGGATGTCCTGGAATAGAACTGTTCCTCCTGGGGGCAGATACCATGGAGGCAGAGGAATTGGGGGTAAGCGATAGCATTTTGTCAGGAGACAGGGTGGGAAGAGGTGTAGTCCAGGTAGCTGTGGGAGTCAGTGGGTTTGAAGTAGATGTCCGTGTTGAGTCGGTCGCTGGAGATAGAGAGGTCTGGGAAGGGATGGAAGGTGTTTGAGATAGTCCAGGTGAACTGGATGTCAAGGTGGAAGGTGCTCGAGAGGTTGATGAAGTGTTCAGCCTCCTCATGGGAGCACAAGGTGGCACTGATAGAGTCACCAATGCCGCAGAGGAAAAGGTGGGGAACACCACCTCCTACTTCGCCAAGGATATGCAAATCTTCCTCCACCATCAAATCAGAGCCACCCGATGCCTGGAAGAAGAACGCTTCGTCTTCCCTCTTAGGACCCTCCAACCACACGGCATCAATGTCAATTTTGCCAGTTTCCTCATCTCCCCTCCCCCCACCTCATCCCAGATCCAATCCTCCAACTCAGCACTGCCCTCTTGAACTGTCCTACCTGTCCATCTTCCTTCCCACCTATCCACTCCACCCTCCCCTTCGATTTATCATCACCCCCCCCCCACTTCCATTTACCCAGTGTCTTCCCAGCTACCTTGCCCTAGCCCCACTCCTACCCACACTCTTCTACTTATCTCTCAGCCCCTTCTTCCCACGCCATCCCCATTCCTGATAAAGGGCTTATGCCTGAAACATCGATTCTCCTGCTCCTCAGATGCTGTCTGACTTGCTGTTCTTTTCCAGCACCATACTGTGCAACCTAGTGACAGATAAAGTTCGGGTAGTTGTGACAGTCCTAAGAAAGCACATGGATCATATGAAAGCTGCAAATTCACAAACTGTGCAGGAGTAAAATGTGCTGGCTCCTTGACTGCCTTTCCAAATGTTCCAGAATCCATGAGTTCTACCTCTCCATCTAGCATTGAAGATACTTAGGAAGCAAGGTCGACATGGCAGATGTCACTGCCTCAACACTTTTGCCACCTGAAGAGGAGAATGAATTTCTTTTGGGTGCAAGAGGCAAGCTACATTACGTGCCTCCCACATCAGAGACAGAATTGGAGGATCCTGACCCAGTGCTGCAAATGCCACAGGACGAGCTACAAAAGGAAATTAGCCTATGTGTTTGGACACAGAGGAGGAGGGATGTAGTGACTGCTACAAGGTCAGCTAGATGGGCTTCCTAGGATGAGATTCCTGATTGGGGCTGTTAATCTGAGAGCCCTATAAACAGGAATGTCAGAGGTTATGTTTACTTAGAGCTGGCTATAAGGAAGCTGGATCAGTGTCCAGGACCCTCTATGTGTAAATAAAGAGAAACCGGCCTCTGTGGAGTTATTTCATGCAAAAATGGTGGTCTGAGATACATTTGTTTCAATGCAAGAAGTATGACTATTCTGGCAGATGAACTTACACCGTGGTTAATACATATAACTATTATGTCATAGCTATTACAGAGATTTGTTTGAAAAAGGAACAAGACTGGCATCTTAACATTCCAGGATTTAAATATTTTGAGTAAGATAGCAAGGGACTAAAAGGGTATTGGGGAAGAGGGTGTTGCATTATTGACAAGGAGAATATCACAGCTGTACGGAGGGAGGATACCTTGGAAGGTTCACCCAGTGAGGCCATTTGGATAGATCTCAGGAATACTGTTGAGATATCAGGGTTGTTGTGATGGGTATAATTTTAACTTCCCGTACACTGATTGGGACAAGTTTAGCGCCAGGCGCTTGGATAGTGGGAAATTTGTTAAGTGTGTACAGGTCAGGTTTTGAAACAATATGTAACCTGTCCAAATAGTTGAGGGGCCATACTAGACCTGGAATCAGGGAAACGGTTAAGAGTAGTTCTCGGGTGAAACTATTAAACTGCGGGAAGGTAACTACGACTATATAAGGCTGGGAATATAGATTGGAGCATCTGTTTGAGAGTAAATCTACATCTGTTATGTCGAACTTTTAAGGCCAGTTGATTGAGTTCAGGAATAGCAACTTCCTGTGAAAATGAATGATTTAGGAACCTTAGATGACAGAGGAAATTGAGAGCTTAGTTAAAAAGAGAAAAGGAGGCATACATAAGATTTAGGATACTGAAGACAGAGCCCGCAAAGATTAAAAGAGAGCAGGGAAGAACTCAAAAATGGGAAATTAGGAGGGCTAAAAGGGTCAAGAAATGTCAGGGTAGGGCCACTCAAGGACAAAGGACAGAATTTAAGCACAGAGCAAGAGGAATACTTTATATCAGTATTCACAAAAGAGAAGGACATAGATAGAACATAGAACATAGAAGAATACAGCGCAGTACAGGCCCTTCGGCCCTCGATGTTGCGCCGATCCAAGCCCACCTAACCTACACTAGCCCACTATCCTCCAAATGCCTATCCAATGCCCACTTAAATGCCCATAATGAGGGAGAGTCCACCACTGCTACTGGCAGGGCATTCCATGAACTCACGACTCGCTGAGTAAAGA
>NC_057718.1:72414860-72427609 GCF_004010195.1 Chiloscyllium plagiosum | reverse complement strand
ACCAGTGTCTTATACAACTGCAACATGACCTCAGTATTCCGGAACTCAATTCCTCTCCCAATAAAAGCCAGTACGCCATATGCCTTCTTCACCGCACTATTTACCTGGGTGGCAACTTTCAAAGATCTGTGTACATGGACACCAATATCCCTCTGCTCATCCACACTACCAAGTATCCGACCATTAGCCCAGTATCCCATCTTTTTGTTACTCTTACCAAAGTGAATCACCTCACACTTAGCTACATTGAACTCCATTTGCCACTATGTGGATAGTGAGTGTTGGGAAAGGTATGTCAAGATTTAAAAAAAGGTGGTATTAGGTATTTTGAAAACCATTAAGGTAGACAAATCCCCAGGATGGATGGACGGTGGCTCAGTGGTTAGCATCGTTGCCTCACAGCTGTTGCCAGGGACCAAGGTTCGATTCCAGCCTCAGGCGACTGGGAGAATGTGCAAACTCCACACAGTGTCTGCATATGTTTCCTCCAGGTGCTCCATTTTCTTCCCACAATCCAAAGATGTGCAAGTTAGGTGAATTGGCTATGCTAAATTGCCCATAGTGTTCAGGAATGTGTAAGTTAGGTGCATTAGTCTGAGGTAAATGTAGAGTAGTAGGGAAATGGGTCTGGGTGGTTTATCCTTCCGAGGGTTGGTGTGGACTTGTTGGGCCGAAGGGCCTGTTTCTACACTGTAGGAATTCTATTACATCTATGACACTTGATGGTATCTCTCCAGGAATGCTGAGGGAAGCAGGTGATGAAATTGCTGGGGCCTTGTACAAAATATTAGTACTCTTTTTAGTCACAGGAGAGGTCCCAGAGGACTGGAAAATAGCCCATGTTGATCCTTTGATAAAGAATGGCAATGGGGGTAATACAGGGGGTAATAAGCTGGTGAACCTTACATTGGTAAAAGGGAAAGTATAGATTCTCAGGGATAAGATTTGCTCACATTTGGAAAATTATGGACTTATAAGGATACGCAGCATGGCTTTGTGCAAGGAAGGTTGTGTTACAACACGACAATGAATCCTTTTGTTAATTAAACCAAACACCCAGAAAAGCTCATCTTGCCTTGTAATCTGTTAAAATATGAGTGATAGAGAACTCCCAAGTTCCACTATTTAAAAAAAAGTATCAATTTATTCTTAAACTCTAAAAGTGAACATTAAACAACAACTATTCATACAACTCTAAGCCCTCCTTCCTCTTAACTGCTTATTATCTGCTTCCAACTCTATAACAATAAGCTCTTCCAATAAGACGCCTATTAAAATTACATCAACTTAATTTCAAAACCACACAGCGGTTGTCATCTTCGGTATCTCTCTGCTTCAAACTGAGGATCTCTTGGGTCGTTTTCTTTCTTTTTACTGTGAATATGTTTCATATGAAACTGTACCTTTGATAGAGTGTTTTCTAATTTTTTGGATCTCTCTCGATAGCAGTTGCTGTCTCTCCAATTTTCAAAATGCCTGCACTTTTATATCCCCAACATCGGATTGTCTCTTTGGTTCAATGTTGGCAAAATAATAAATTCAAACTTGATTGAATTTTAGTATCCTGGGACATAATTTAAACTGATTGGTTAAATTTGAATTGTTGTCAAAATAGCAACCAACTCAGGTATCCATTTCACAGCCAAATGTTACATACTTACAATTTTCCAGTACATTCTGAGACTGCCACCCAGTCATACCAATGTTCTCAGTTCAGAACAGCATTCGCTCTCTCTTAAAGGTACAGTACACGCCTTCAACTGCATAACAGTTGTGTCTCTCACTTGATTGAGCTTTTTCAGGAAGTGCAAAGGTGATTGAGGGCAGGGCAGAAGATATTGTTTATTTGGACTTTAGCAAGGCCTTTGGCATGGCAGGCTGATACAAAAAGGTGAAGTCACATGGGATCTCAGTGAGCTGGTAAGATGGATACAGAATTGACAGTCAAATTAGCGGTGGAAAGGTGGTTTTCAGATTGGAGATCTGTGACCAATGGTGTTCTGCAGAGATCAGTGTTGGGACCTGTTGTTTGTAACATGTAGCTGATTTGGAGGAGAAGGTGGTTATCTCTTTGTTAAGTTTGTGGACTATACACAGATTATGGGAGCCAAATATAATGAGGAGAATTTCCAGAGGATTACAGCAAGATATAGATATGGAGCTTTGGATGGAGAAATACAGAGTTTAATCCAGACAAATGCAAGGTCATTCATTTTAGAAGATCTAATGCAAGAGGGAGGTATACAAATACAGTTGGATCTAGGTGTACAGGTTCACAATCCCCTGAAAGCGGCGACATAGTGGATAAGGTGGCCAAGAAGGCATACGGCATGTTTGCCAGTCGGGGCACAGAATATAAAAATTGGCACATCATGTTGCAGCTGAATAGAACTTCCATTTTGCCACATTTTCGAATTTTGCATATAGTTCTGGTTGCCATATTACCAGATGGGATGTGAAGGGTTTTGAAAGGGTACAGAAATGGTTTACCAAGATGTTGCATGGTTTAGAGGACGTTAGCTATAAGAAGAAAGTGGACAAACTTTGGTTTGTTTTCATTTGAACATCGAAGCATAAGGGGTGACCTAATAGAAGCTTACAAAATGATGAAGAGACATAGAAAGAATGGATTGCCAGTTCTTTTCCTTCAGGGTACCAATGTCAATTACTAGAGGTCAAGATAAAAGGGGTTAAGTTCAAAGGAGAGGGGAGACAGGTTCTTTCTTTAAAGAGGATGGTACATGCCTAGAGTGCCAGAGGTGTTGGTGGAGACAGATACAATAGCAACATTTAGGAGGCATTTTGACACATACATGAATACGCAGGAAATGGAGGGATACAGAGAGCATAAAGGCAAAAGGTTTGTAGCTTAGGAAAGTATCATGTTCCATTTTGATGGGCCGAAGGGGCTGCACCTGTGTTGTATTGTTCCTTAATTTTAGTGCATGCCACCATGTCCATCACTGTCAAATCCAAACTCGTCCTTTGGAAAGGGCAATCTTCCATCCTTACAAAAGGTCTGACAGACATGTGGATCTAGGCTGTTCGAGATGGACACTAAATGCTGGCCTAGCCAGCAACACCCATATTCTATGACCAATATTTTAATTTTTACAAAGCTGGCATACAACCATTACAAGGCCAAGCCTGGTTGGGCAGAAAAAAGGGTCATCAAGCTGAATGGAAAAGACCAGGATCATCCATTAGATGACAGGAAGGCATGAATAAGCCAGAACATATTGAATGATATTGGTCTGCACAAGCTATTCTGTATCTTCATCAATTAATTTTTCTCTTCTGCAGATTCTAGTGCCATCCAGCGATGGGCCCAATACAAGAAATCACAGCCTGAGCCCTCCATCCAGGATTATAAAATCCCTACAGAATGGAAAGAAGCCATTTAGCCAATTGGGTCTATGTCAACCCTCTGAAGATCAACCCTTACCTTAGTTTTGCAACCCTGTATACTAACCCACCTGGTCGCACGTCTCTGGACAGTACAGGTCAATTTAACACAGCCAATCCAATCTGTACACCTTTTCACTGTGGGAAGAAACCAGAGCACATATGGAAACCCTCACAGATGTAGGAAGAACTTGCAAACTCCATACATATAATCATCCAATACTGGAACTGAACCTGGGTCCCTGGCACAGAAGTAATAGTGATAACCAATGAGTCATTGTGTGAACCACCTTACCACTTTTGAGGATAAAGCTTGTTCAACTTCAGAATATGGACCTGCACCCTCCATCAAAATTAGTTAGAATAGATTCAAGGACACAATCTGGTTTTCATATCACTGACAACAGTCCACCATCAACAGAGAAAGAAACACCTACTGAGCCCATGCATAAGACATGGGGCGGCACGGTGGCATAGTGGTTAGCACTGTTGCCTCTCAGCGCCAGAGACCTGGGTTCAATTCTTGCCTCAGGCAACTGTCCATATGGAGTTTGCACATTCTCCCCGTGTCTGCGTGGGTTTCCGGTTGCTCCGGTTTCCTCCCACAGTCCAAAAATGTGCAGGTTAGGTGAATTGGCCATGCTAAATTGCCTGTAGTGTTAGGTGCAGGGGTAGATTAGATTAGATTACTTACAGTGTGGAAACAGGCCCTTCAGCCCAACAAGTTCACACCGACCCGCCGAAGCGCAACCCACCCATACCCCTACATTTACCCCTTTAACCTAACATTACGGGCAATTTAGCATGGCCAATTCACCTGACCCGCACATCTTTGTGACTGTGGAAGGAAACCGGAGCACCCGGAGGAAACCCACGCAGACACGGGGAGAACGTGCAAACTCCACACAGTCAGTCGCCTGAGGCGGGAATTGAACCCACCTTTTAATGTGTTAATGTTATATGCAGCTGATAGTCAAATTACTATCCAGTGGGGAGACATTCTCAATAGGATGCAAAATGTAAAGTATAAAATATTCAAGTTTTGAAATAAGTAAATACAGATTACAAGATCACAAGATCACATTCAAAAGATAAAGTTGCAAAACTAGGTTTGGCACATACCTTGGTAAGTTCCATCTAAGATGCTCACTCCATCAATAACAGCTTGAACAAGATTTAGACTACTAGGCCTGAAATAAAAGACAGAGAACAAAATTATAGCTTCTGAACATCCACGCACAAATGTGTGCTGTATGGTCAATTTTATGTGTAACACCCAGCAGGAAGATATGCTATGTTTAAATCATTTAAGGCTTTTGACAACTCACACCATTATTAGTCAGACAATGAGGCATATTTATTAATTGCTTATAGATTAAAGTGCAACAAAGGTAAATTTATCACAGGTTCAAACAAGGTTCAGATTCTTGTGTCAGGTAAGGGGTAAATGTAGGGGTCTGGGTGGGTTGTGCTTCGGCGGGTCGGTGTGGACTTGTTGGGCCGAAGGGCCTGTTTCTACACTGTAAGTAATCTAATCTAATCTAATCTCATGCATGTAACTTTATGCATGGTACATCATATGATATTCAGGTAAGAGATCATCAGAGGTGTCATTTTATTATCTGGTTTGAGTGGATGCACAGGTACTTCAAGGCTCGGCTATCGTGGGGCATATGTGCATTTCCATGCTCAGTTGCAGATACATATGCATTTGGTCACAACCACTAGGGTTAGACATTAACAGCTGAAGGTCCTGACAGGGGTATTCCCAATGCAATTGCTGCGTGCGCGTGCACGCGGGAGGGATGGAGAGAAGACACGCACCTGAGGAGACTGGGCTCACTCAGGGCAGGGGTGATCGACAGGCTCAGTGCCATTGCATTAATGGCTGTATTATAAGTGCTGTTAATAAGTGGGAAAGAATAGGAGGTGAAATTTACAGAGGGGTACAGGAATTGTGTTAATGAAGGGCCTCACTTGTCCTTAGCATAGACAAGGATGATGATACTATTAAGAGCAGAGAGGGGAAAATGTCTCCACAATGTTCAGTTTAAGTTTCTTGATTATTATGTTTCTAGTCTAAGGGGGAAAGGGGATATGGATCTGGTTTCAGAAATGAGTAATGTGGATTCAATGTTAGGTGGAGGACCTTTAAAGTGCAATGTTTATAAGATTGAGAGCTTTTGTTATGAAGAAGAACATGGAATAATCTAGAGTGAAATACTTATTTGGAGATCATCTGTCAAGGGTAAACTGGAATCAAAGATTGGCAGGGAAAAGTAACTAACAATGCCTTTAATGAGTTGTTGGTTTGTATACAGTCTTGGTATCTTCCTATGAGGAAGAAAGGTCGGGCAATTATAATCAGATAATGATGAAAGAGATAGCAAATTAGAGCAGGTAAAGGTAACATAAGACAAATGTGAATAAAAACAAAATGTGAAGGAATTCCAAACATTAACTCTTTTTTGCTCCACAGATGCTATTGGACCTGCTGAGTTTCTCCAGCACTTGGTTTTAATTTCAGATTTCTAGCATCTGCAGTATTTTGCTTTTTTATTACAGATGTTATGTTGACATCCAAATGGAAAACCAACAGAATAAACCAATTAAAACAGAAGGGAAAACAGAAATGAGGAATAAAAGTGGATGAGACTAGACTGACAGCTAATATTAAAGGAAATATGAGGAGGATGTTAGGAGAATACAGGGTGACCTGGACAGGCTAAATGAGTGGACAGATGCATGGCAGATGCAGTTTAATGTGGATAAATGTGTGGTTATCCACTTTGGTGGCAAGAACAGGAAGGCAGATTACTACCCTAAATGGAGTCAAGTTAGGTAAAGGGGCAGTACAACGAGATCTAGGTGTTCTTGTACATCAGTCAATAAAAGCAAGCATGCAGGTACAGCAGGCAGTGAAGAAAGCTAATAGCATGCTGGCCTTCACAACAAGAGGAATTGAGTACATAAGCAAAGAGGTCACTCTGCAGTTGTACAGGGCCCTGGTGAGACCGCACGTGGAATACTGTGCGCAGTTTTGGTCTCCAAATATGGAAAGACATTCTGGCTATTGAGGGAGTGCAGCGTAGGTTCATGAGGTCAAATCCCGGAATGGCGGAACTATCTTACGTTGAAAGATTGGAGCGACTGGGCTTGTATACGCCTGAGTTTAAAAGGCTGAGGGGGATCTGATTGAGACATATAAGGTTATTAAAGGATTGGACACTCTGGAGGCAGGAAGCATGTTTCTGCTGATGGGTGAGTCCCAAACCAGAGGACACAGTTTAAAAATAAGGGGTAGGCCACTTAGAACAGAGTTGAGGAGAAACTTCTTCACCCAGAGAGTGGTGGGTGTATGGAATGCTCTGCCCCAGAAGGCTGTGGAGGCCAAGTCTCTGGATACTTTCAAGAAAGAGTTGGATAGAGTAAGGATAGTGGAATCAAGGGTTATGGGGATAAGGCAGGAACAGGATACTGATTGAGGATGATCAACCATGATCATAATGAATGGAGGTGCTGGCTCGAAGGGCAGAATGGCCTACTCCTGCACCTATTGTCTATTGAAATCCAAAAGTCTTCAAAGGTACATAAATTGCAAAAGGAGAAGCAGGGCCTATTAGATATGAAAAATGTACAGAACAGAGAGCATGGCTGACATATCAAATTGTTGCTTTGCATACATTTTCACCAAAGATGCTGCCAAAATAATTCTGCAGGGATGTAGCAAAGATAATTATTGGGCTAAAGATTGAAAAAGTGGATGCATTAGAAAGGCTGGCTATAAGTTAACAGAACAAGATGGGATGTGTCCTAGATTTCCTAAGGAAACAAGGTGGAAATTACAGAGATACTAACTAAACTTCCATTCCTTCTTCAAATAGGGTGATTACAGAGCACCACAAAATTGCAAATATTCTGCCTTTAACATGTTGCAAAATCAAGCAAGTCTGATCACCTTAAAATTGGCTGTCCAGAATAAAAATGGCAGAATGAGTTTTAAAAAAGGTTTTTACCAGTCAGTGTGCAGTTTTGGACTCCTTAGTGAAGGAAGAATCTAATTACTCTATAACAGGGATTCAACATTACTAAAACAAAAAGCTAGGCTTAAAATATTGTCAACAACACAATACCTTTAGAGGAGCAACTCTGTTGCTTAAATTCCAATGATAATATAAAACAAGACAATTTAATATTATTTTGAACTTTTTTTTTTGCAAAAATGAGATAAAGTGATACAAGATTAATGAAAGTTTAAGAACACAAAGAAAAGCCATGAAATCACCATCAAAATGGGTTCAATCAAGATGTTGCGTTGCAGATAGTCCTTAAAGTGCTGTATGTGGGTCCAGAGCTGAAGACTGGACAATAGTCTGAGCAACGAAAGCTCAATTGATTCCTAAGGTGAGGGAGCTGACCTATGAGGAGAGGTTAAGTAAACAAGACCTCGCTCCCCTGAAATTTAGAGGAATGAGGGGTAATCTAATGCCGTGTTTCTAAACAGTAAGATCAGGCTCCTCACAAAAGACTAAATAATTACCCAATTTTGCTTTTTACAATTTAGCAATAAAATTTATTTTCAGCAATATTATTACTTTAATGTTTAATATTCTTGGTTAATATAATATGAAGATGACTATAAATATAAAAAGGGGGTTTGTTTATATCATGGAGAGACCAGAGTCTTTTGGCAAAATGGTGGCACACAAGAGAAGTTCAATCTAACTGATACATGTAATTCTTAAGCATTTGTCTGGTAGGTGCTGAGAAAACATGTCCATGGCTAGGGAATCTAAAACACAACATCATGATCTCAGAACTCCTATGATAGTAAACAAATTTCTTCAAAAAATTATAAGTCTTTGGACACTCCAGAAATGGATATTCAGATTTTGAGGTCTAGCACTCAAAATATACACAGCTAGTAGATGTATGGAAATTAGGATTTGCATTTATTTCATATTGTCAATGATTGTGTGAGAGACAAATATCTAACACAAAATCCCATATGCCTTCTTTAGCACCCTGACTAACCTTAACATTTCAGAAATTGTTTTTAGTGATGGCTTTTTGTGTAAAATATGTCAAAGTAAAAAGGAAAACTGATCACTTTTAACATATTACTTAACTAACTGACTTCAGTCACATACAGATTTGGCAAATCAAATGAGTAACAAATCAAACAGGAGGAATTCCTATAGTGCATACCAGATGGTTTTCCGGACCAACTAGAGAACAGGCTGCCCTAGACTGGATATTGTTTAATGAGAAAGGAATAACTAGTTGTGCGAGGCCCATTGGGATGAGTGACTATAATGTGATGGATTTCCTCATTGAGATGGATAGTGATAGTTTCATAGAGTCATTGAATCTTACAGCACAGCAGCAGGCCCTTCAGCCCACCACATCTATGTCAACCAACAAACACAAAAGTACACTCATCCCATTTACCTGCATTTGGTCCATAGTCTACTCTGCCCTGGCATTTTAAGTATTTGTCTAGATGCTTCTTAAATGTCTCATGAGTATCTACTTGCATCCTGTCAGACAATACATTCCATATTTCTAACACTCTTTGAGTGGAAAGATTTTCTCTCAGACCTCTTCTAAACCATTTGCTCTTTAACTTAAACTTATGCTTTCTAGTCTTAAGACACTTCTGCCATGGGGAAAAGATTCTCTCAATTTTGTATACTTCAATCAGATTCCCTCTCCACCTCCTCTGTCAAAGAAAAACACAGTCCATCCAATCTCTCCTCATAATGGAGACTTTCCAACCAAGGCAACATCATGTTGAATCTCATCTGCACCTTCTCCAGTGCAATCATGTCCTTCTGAGAGTGTGGCAGACCTGCACAGAGTATTTCATCCGTAGCCTAATCAATATTTTATGAAATTGTAACAAGATTTCCTTTTCCTGTATTTTGCACCAGGTTGATGAAGGCAAAAAATCCCATATGCCTTCTTTAGCACCCTAACTGTGCTGACACCTTCAAGGATCTTTGGATTTGTACACCAATGATTATGTGATTGACCAGTGATTGAACACCAGTGATATCATTCCTATATTAGACCTCCCAAACAATCCCAAACACCGATTTTAATGTCATCTGCAAGCTGACAAATTGTACCTTCTACACATATAATAAACGAGGGTCACAGTGAACCTTATGGTACACCACTTGTCACAGACTTTGAATGACAAATCAACTCTGTACCATCACTCTTTGCCTCCTATTTAATTTTGGATCCAGTTTGGCAACTTTCCTTGTATCCCAGGGGCTCTTTCCTTTTGAACCAGCCTTTCAAGTGGCACCCTGCCAAAGGCCTTTCTGAAATTGAAGTAAAACACATCAACTTCACTGCCCTCACCTATATATATTTAGTCACCGTTTCAAAATACTGAGGCATCATAAGTTCTAAGATGCACGTAGAGAACATCTAACAGTACAGCTAAGGAACAGGCCTTCACAGTGTCTGTGTCAATCATTATGCTATTTTAAACAAATCCCATGTCTGCATGTGGTCTGTACTCTTCTATCCCCTGCCTGTCCACATATCAGTCTGAATGCCTCTTCAAAGTATCTGCTTCTACCATTAACCCTTGGAATGTTTTCCATGCACTTATCACATTCTGTATGCCTTGCATATCTCCTTTAAACTTTTCCATCCCGGGAAAAAGACTACCAACTCTATTCACAACTCTCATAATTTTATATGCTTCCACCACGTGGCCCCTCAGCCTCTGACACGCTAGTTACAACAATCCAAGTTTGTCCAACCCCCTCTTATAAGCTATTACACTCCAATCCTGGTAGCATTCTGATAAACCTCTTTTGCACCCTCTCTAAAGCCTCCACATCCCTTCTATAGTGCGGTGATCAGAACTGCACACAATACTCCAAATGTGTTTATATATTTTTATAAATCTGCAATGTGACTTGCCAGCATTTATACTCTATGTCCCAATGGATGAAGGCAAGCATGCCGTAAACCTTCTTTACTACCTTTCAATGTGTGTTGCCACTTTCAGGTACACATGGACCCCAAGATTCTTCTGTCCACCAATCTTCCAAAGGGTCCTGCCATTTCTTTTTGCATTTAACCTCCCAAAACATATCGCTTCACACTTGTCTGGATTAAGCTCTATCTGCCATTTCTTTGCCAAACTTTCCAACTGATCTATGTCCTGCTGTATCCTTTGACAACCTTGCACAGTATCCACAAGTCCACCAATTTTCGTATCATCTGCAAATTTTCTATTCAGACCACCTACATTATCATTTAAGTCATTGATATATATTACTACCAAGAGGTCCCAGCACTGATTATTGCAGAATACCACTGGTCACTGACCTCCAGCCTGAAAAACACCCCTCCACAATTACTCTGTCTCCTACAGGCAAGCTAATTTTGTTTCAAACTTACTAACTCAATAGACTTAATTTTCTTGAGAGGTCTAACATGAGGGTCCTTATCAAATGTTTTAGTAAAGTCCATATAGACTACATCCACAGTCCTACCTTCAATCATCTTCATCACTTCCTCAAACAAATTAACCAAGTTTGTAAGATAAGACCTAGGGGAAACTGTGATGGTATGAGGTGTGAGTTAGTGATGATCAATTGGGGAGCACTACTTGAAGGGATGGAGGTGGATCGGCAATAGCAAACATTCAAAGAGTGCATGGGTGAACTGGAATAATTATTTAACCCCATCTGGTACAAAATGAAAACAGGAAAGGCAGCCAAACCATGACGTATAGTAATAGATCCAGCAAAGAGGTACAAATTTGGGCAGCACGCTGACTCAGTGGTTAGCACTGCTGCCTCACACTGCCAGGGACCCGGGTTTGATCCCAGCCTTAGGTGATTGTCTGTGTGGATTTTGCATGTTCTCCCAGTGTCTGTGTGGGTTTCCTCCGGGTGCTCCAGTTTCGTCCCACAATCCAACAAAATGCAAGTTAGGTAAACTGGCCATGCTAAATTGCCCATTGTGTTCAGGGATGTGTAGGCTAGGTGCATTCGTCAGGGGAAATGTAGAGCTATAGGTGTTGGGGAATGGGTCTGGGTGGGATATTCTTCGGAGGGTTGGTTTGGACTTGTTGGGCCAAATGATCTGTCTCCACAATTCTAAAATTGGCATGCAAAAATAGCACACCAAAAGGAGTGGAAACAGTCTAGAATTCAGCAAAAGACAAAGGGATTGATTAAGAAAGGGAAAATAGAGTGAGAGAGTAAGAATGGCAGTGAATATAAAAACTGACTCCAAGTTCTATAGGTTTGTGAGGAGAAAAAAAAGATTGAAGTCAGAAACAGGAGAGTTTATAATGGTCAACAAAGAAATAGCTAACCTACTAAATACATATTTTGGTCCTGTTTTCACAAAGGAGGTGAGAAATAATATTCCAAAATATTGGGAAACATTGGGTTTAGTGAGAAAGAAGAATGGAAGGAAATTAGCATTAGCAGGGAAACAGTGTTGTGAAAATGGATAGGATTGAAGGCTGTTGAATCTCTAGAGCTTGATAATCTATGTCCCAAAGTACTTAAAGTTGTCCTAGAAGTAGCGGATACATTAATGGTCATCTTCCAAGATTCTGCAGATTCTGGAACAGTTCCTCCAGGTTGGAGAGCTGGCTAATATAACCCTTCAATTTAAGAAGGAAGGGACGGAGAACACGAGGAAGTACAGATCAATCAGCTTGATATGGTAGTGGGAAAATGCTGCAGTTCATTATAAAAAATAAATTAATAGCTACATTTTTGGAAAACAGTGGTAAGATCGGATGGAGTCAGCATTGATTTGCAAAGGAAAATCACATTTTACAAATGTACAAGAATTCTTCGAAGATGCAAGAAGTTGGCAAGGAGAAACCAGTAGTGTGGCTTACTTGGGCTTTCTGAAGGCTTTCAATAAAGTTCAACCGAAGACATTAGTTTGTAAAATTAAAGCACACATGTTTGGGAGAAGTGTATTAAGATGGATAAAAAAAACTGTCGGCAGTCAGGAAACTAAGGATAGGAATGTACAGGCTCTTTTACAAATGTGGGGCAGTGACTAGTAGGACAATGTGGTGCTGGAAAAACACAGCAGGCCAGGCAGCATCCGAGCAGCAGGAGAATCGACGTTTCGAGCATAAGCCCTTCTTCAGGAATGAGGCTGGTGTGCCAAGCGGGCTGAGATAAAAGGTAGGGAGGAGGGAATTTGGGGGAGGGGCACTGGGAATACATTAGGAGGTGAGGGTGAGGGTGATAGGCCGGGAGAGGGGGTGGGCGCAGAGAGGTCGGGAAGAAGATTGCAGGTCAAGAGGGCGGTGCTGAATCTGAGGGTTGGGACTGAGA
>NC_057718.1:72376463-72414419 GCF_004010195.1 Chiloscyllium plagiosum | reverse complement strand
TTCCCCCTACCTTTTATCTCAGCCCGCTTGGCACACCAGCCTCATTCCTGAAGAAGGGCTTATGCTCGAAACGTCGATTCTCCTGCTGCTCGGATGCTGCCTGGCCTGCTGTGTTTTTCCAGCACCACATTTTTCAACTCTGGTACTCCAGCATCTGCAGTCCTCACTTTCTCCCAGTGACTAGTAGGGTACCACAGGGATCAGTTTCAGCACCCCAGCTATTCACAACATATATTAATGATTTGGATGCATGAACTGTGTGTATTTCCAAATTTGCAGATGACACAAAGGTTGGTGGGAGGACAAAGCTGTGAAGAAAATGCAAAGATTTTGGCATTTTGGCCAGTGTGATTTGGCCAAGTGGAATCAGTGGGCAAATGCATGGAGGATGCAGTTTAATCTGGATAAATGTGATCTTAGCTACTTTGGTAGCAAAATAGGAAGGCAGATTATTACCTGAATAGCTATAAATTGAGAGAGGGGAATGTCGCTGAAGGTAAGCAAGCAGTTAAGAAGGCAAACTGTATGAGAGTACAGAAGCAGGAATGTATTGTTGCAATTACATAGGGCCTTATTGGAACCATACATGAAAAACTGTACACAGTTTTAGTCTCTTTATGTAAGGAGGGATGTTCTTGCTATACAGGGAGGAAAGCAAAGCTTTACCAGACTGATTCTTGGGATAGCTGGACTGACGTATGAGGCAAAGTCAAAACATTTAGGATCACATTCGCTAGTGTTCTGAAGAACTGAAGGGCTACCTCATTGAAAACTATAAAATTTTAAGGGTAGCTGCAGGAAGGATACTCCCAGTGACAGGAGAGTCCAAAACCACACAGTCTAACAATATGGGGTGAACCACTCAAGACGAGATGAGGAGAAATTTCATCTCGTGGTGTACTTGCAAAATTCGCTAACACAGAAAGCAGCTGAGACCAAAGCATTTCATGACTTCAAGGAGTTGGGTATAGCACTTGAAGCTAAAGGGATCAAGGATGCATGGGAAAAGCAGGAAGAGGCTATTAAGTTACTTGGCCAAATGGCCTACTCCTGCTACTATTTTCTCTGTTTCTATGTAACATTCCTTGCGGGGCCTGAGTTTCAGTCTGTGTGGATACCACAGCTGTTCTGTCTGGTGGGTGGGGTGAGAGAGGGTGGGGGAGTGGGGGGGATGAAAAGAGGGACATGTTCACATGTCTGTGGTTTGGGAGATCTTTTTATATTAACTTAACAAAATAATATTCCTAGATCACAAGTTAAAAGATTTAATGTATATCTAATCTACGCAAAGAAGAAAACCCAAATAAGATGCAACACAAATACACAAGGTAACATTGTTACATGATTATATTGTATACTAAGAAAGTTAATGAGAATGGGAAAGGCACCCCATGAAAATCAAAAGGAGTCCCCATAAGTCAAAATTATCTGCAAAATAATTTCAAAAGGAACCCCTGGCAAAAGAAATGACCCTGAATCGTTTCCAAACACTGCCAAGACAGAGATGAATAAATTCTTTTTCGGTAATTATAATAAATGGTAATAGCAATACAACTGTTTAGTGTACCAATGGACCAGAAAAAAATAGAAATAAGCAGGCCTACAGCAGTATATTTCCAACGAAAACTGTTCACGTTCAGTTATTTCTTCTGAATCAAAAGAACTGACAGAAGTAACTTCCAAGAGGTTACATATCATAGAATTTTAGACTACAGCAAGGTATTCGACTCATCATGTCTATACCAGGTCCCGAAAGAACTACCCAGCTAGTACCACTCTGCTGTCCTATCCCCGTGGCGCTCTAACTTCATCACTTTCAAATATATATCAACACTGTCCGATGGAATCTGCCTCCATCACTCTCCCTGGCAAAGTATTCCAAATTCTAACAACTCAGAGTAAATAAGTTTCTCTTCATCTCGTTTCTAGCTCTCTTGCTGACAATCCTGAAATTGTGACCCCAAGTTACTGACACAAATCTTGCTTCAAGATTATTTCATCCCCCTTCCAAACAAGACTTTAAAATATTGTTGAATTTTTGAGGCACTCAGGCCAAAGCATCAACATTGCAAGTTACTTTCCACAAAGATTAAATATTTAGACTATTTCCATTTGTATTTCAAAATCTATTGATCCTGTTTGACTCTGCATAAAAACTTATTTTTATTCACTCATAGAACATGGGTGCCACTGGCTAACCAACGTATATTGCCTGTCCACAGCTGCTCGAGAAGATGGTGGTGAGCTGCCTTCTTGAAATGCTACAGTCCATATACTGTAGGTTGATCCACAATTCCCTTAGGG
Source organism: Chiloscyllium plagiosum (assembly GCF_004010195.1). NCBI lineage: Eukaryota > Metazoa > Chordata > Chondrichthyes > Orectolobiformes > Hemiscylliidae > Chiloscyllium > Chiloscyllium plagiosum. The sequence continues at coordinate 72,412,115 of NC_057718.1, read as the reverse complement.
AGGGAATTCAAAGATTTCAACAAAATAACAGTGACGAAATTTCACTGTCTTATTGCATTTGCCTTTTATTTCTAGCAGTATATTTACATCTTTATGTTTTAAGTAAACACAGGGATTCTTTTGCCCTGAAATACCTGTCCACTGCCTTCTTCATTTCACATTGCTAAATAAGTCCACTGTCATAACCATGGAGCTGGGAATGATTCGAACTACCTAAAAAATCAACAAATAACTGATCGCAAACCCTACAATACTGAACTCCACTTCTTTGCTTCAAATATGCCTAGATATTAAAAGAAAAATACTAGGTCACACAACAAATAAAACAGCAAACAACAGAATACCAGTTTACTTAACAAGAAATTTTTTTCCCAGTTCCAAGAACTGAGAAATAAATTAATCCAGCTATACCCATAACAACAAAATCACAACACATACCGAGTGTCTCTGCCAAGAACAACCCGAGCCACTTCCTGCAGATTCACAGACTCTTTGTCGAGAACACTGGTTAAGACAGATTTCAGATCTTGGTCTTCTGCGTTTGCTAGTTGTGTGGCATACGCTTCCCATTCATGAGCAAGCATTTCACCTAAAGGATCAACCAATTTCACTCCATTGTCTTCCTGTAATAGGTAGTAATAATTTAAGACAACATAATGTTATACCAAGATAAAGTTGCCTTTATAGACTGTTTTGCTGATTCAATGGTCATTCACTGACAACATGCACCGAGACCCAAATTGTGGCAGTCAACATTCCATATGTGGATAAAATTCATTCAAGTCTTCAATTGATATACACATAGTAAAAACATGTAAAAAGAGGGACAAAAAAATGCATTTACATATGGAGGCAAAGGAATAGCTGAGGTGCTAAATTAGTACTTTGCATTCACCTTTTACCAAAAAAGATGCTGCTGCCAAGATCATAGAGAGAATTGAGATAATGCGTTGGCTAAAATTTTAAAAAGTTCAAAAGTAGGTATTAGAAAAGCTGGCTACACTTCAAAGTTCATAAAACAATAGTATTGAATCAGCTGCATCCAAGGATACAGAGGGAATTAAGACTGAACTTTGCTGAGGCACTGGCAGGAATTGTCTAATCTTAGATACAGGAGTGGTACCAAAGGATTAGAGACATGGAAACTTATTTGTTCAAAAACAAAATCAGATGCAAGGATTAACCCAGCAACAATAGGAGTTTATGCTCAAAGCCATGGAAATATGATAGTGGAGGACAAAATTAACAATTCCTTGAACAAACATGCATTAACTAATGGAAGCCAGCACATACTTTTTCAGAGAAAATTATGGTCAACTTACTTGAGTTTTTTTGATGAGGTAATGCAAGTTGATGAGATAATGCAGGTTGTCAGATATACATGAATTTTCAAAAGGCATTTGCTAAAGCTGCACACGTAAGATTTGCCAGCAAAATTGAATCTCGGGGAATAAAGGAACAGTGGTAGATTCATTCCTGCTGTTCAATTAACAACTGGATAATTATTTGTGCAGAAAAGATTTACGGGGTTAGGGAACGAGACAGGGAAGTTGGATGAAATTACTTGTTCTTGAAAAGAATTTATAGTAGCCTCCTTCTCTACTTCAACGATTCAATAAAACTGATTTTAAAATTGCTTTATTGCTACACAAGTACCTACTTTTAGTATAAAATCACTTCCTTATGAATAAAAATGTACCTTAAAGATCTTGTAGTCATTTCAGTTCCACTTTGTGCATAGCAAGAGAAACTTTACCTTACTTGTCAGGAACTGATTTTCTGTAACAAGCCTATTTTTGTCACTTGTAAATTTTGGCTCCAGTACGTATATGTCCTTCCTCCAAGTATTGTAAGCATATTGTAAATAGTTGCACTCCCATCAATGATCCTGCGGAACTCTAGAGGTTACGAATTGCCAACCTGAAAAATAAGTCCTTTTTCCACACCCTGTTTCCTGCCCATTGGCCAGTTCTCCATCCATACCAATATACTACATCCAACACTGTGGTCTCTTATAACTTTAGTGAGGTGCCTTGTTAAACTATTTCTGGAAGTCAAAATGGTTGAGACTTCCTGGAAATCTCTAATAGAAAAATTAGACATGATTTCCCTTTCTTGAAGCCACTCTGACTCTGCTTGATTAAATTACGGTTTCCCGAATGTTCTGGTATTACTTCCTTCAAAAGAAAATTAAATGTAGTAATCTCTGGATTACTCTCAAGGTGGCATGGTGGCTCAGTGATTAGCACTGCTGCCTCTCAGAGCCAAGGACCCCGGGTTCAATTCCACAACTGTTTGTGTGGAGTTTGCAAGTTCTCCCTGGGTCTGTGTGGGTTTCCAATTTCCTCCCACAGTCCAAAGATGTGCAAATTAGGTGGACTGGCCATGCTAAGTTGCCCCATAATGCCCGGGGATGTGTAGGTTAGGTCTGTCAGGGGGATGGGCGTGGGTGGGTTGCTCTTCAGTAGGTTGGTGTGGACTTGCTGGGCCAAATGCCCTGTTTGTGGGGATCCTACATCTGATCTTGTGCCTCTAATTGAGGAACTCCAGGATGTGAGCACAAAAATTGTGGCTGACACACCACAGGAGTACTGATACGGTACAGCATTGCACAGATGTTGTCCATCAGCACAGGCATTAAATCAAGACTCCATTCTACCTGTTGTGGTTCTGTTCACCGAGCTGGGAATTTGTGTTGCAGACATTTCGTCCCCTGTCTAGGTGACATCTTCAGTGCTTGGGAACCTCCTGTGAAGCACTTCTGTGATGTTTCCTCCGGCATTTATAGTGGTTTGTCTCTGCCACTTCCGGTTGTTAGTTCCAGCTGTCCGTTGCAGTGTCGGTATATTGGGTCCAGGTCGATGTGCTTATTGATTGAATCTGTGGATGAGTGCCATGCCTCTAGGCATTCCCTGGATGTTCTCTGTTTGGCTTGTCCTATAATAGTAGTGTTGTCCCAGTCGAACTCATGTTGTTTGTCATCTGCGTGCGTGGCTACGAAGGATAGCTGGTCGAGTCATTTCGTGGCTAGTTGGTGCTCATGGATGTGGATCGTTAGCTGTCTTCCTGTTTGTCCTATGTCGTGTTTTGTGCAGTCCTTGCATGGGATTTTGTACACTACATTGGTTTTGGTCATGCTGGGTATCGGGTCCTTCGTTCTGGTGAGCCCACACCAACCCTCCAAACAGCAAACCACCCAGACCCATTCCCCTACAATTCAAGACAATTCAGCATGGCCAATTCACCCAACCTGCACATCTTTGGATCGTGGGAGGAAACTGGAGCACCCGGAGGAAACCCACGCAGACATGGGGAGAATGTGCAAACTCCACACAGACAGTTGCCTGAGGTGGGAATTGAACCCAGGTCTCTGGCCCTGTGAGGCAGCAGTGCTAACCATCGTGCCCATGTGTCGAAGTTAAAGCACGACAATACAAGAGAGGATTTATAGATACCAATACAGAAAATGCTGGAAGTCCTCAGGTCAGACTGCATCTACAAAGACAGCAGCAAGAATCCATAAAGCAGAAAGAGGAGAAACGAGCCATGAAAAATCATAAAACAGCAACAGTAAACAGAGAGCATTGAGAGATTACATGGCAACATGAGGAAAGAGGGTGAGAGCAGGAAAAGACCATAACAAAACATAATATGTGATAGGGCTACAAGAGACCATAAAGCAACGCAAGGACAGAGAGCAAGAGGCGATCATAAAGCAGCTAGATTCACAGCGGACTTGGGGATCATCAAACTGTGATGTCACATGGAATCAGGCAACTGGTTAGTGGGTATTTTCTCCTTTATCTTTTGAAACATAGTTAATTTATGAGTAAATGTTAGGCTTTATTAACAGCAAGATTTAATAACTGTAGTAAAATTTATTTAAATTACTAAAACGTATTAATTATAGATTAAGAAAAATAAATTCATTAACACATAATAAAAATGCAGAGCAGGTCACATGTCACATAAGAATTGATGAATGCTATCATGATCCAACACAACCATTTCCGCAATATATATCCGTGGTTTGAGGGGCTATGGCTCAATGTCAATAAGCTAGAGGCCAAGCTACAGACACAGCTTAGAGGCACAACATCATGGAGGCATTAAATAAATTCCTCTAGAAGGCTATCATATTGCTCAGGATAAATTTATCGGACTAGGGAAATGGTAGGTACAGGCGGATATGACCACAACTAAGGCATTAAGTAGATCGAGAAGATAGAGTGGAGAAGCTAAAGTCCTTAGAATTGTCCAAAAACTATAAGTTCTTGCAGCCTGTATGGATGAGCGTGAAGGCTGGAAGTTGGATGAATGATCTAATCATGGCACCCTGATAAAAAAAAATTCAAGTATGAGACTAGATTATGGTTGAGAGTTAGACACAGTTCTCTGCAGTTATGAACAAGAGTTCAGAAGGCTGTGCTGCCTGCTGGGTTCGAAGATTCACAATATCTGCTCAAGGCTGGAGAAGAATTTGAAGTACAAGGACAGAGAATCTAGCTGTTGCAGCCAACATAGATTGGACTAGGAAAGGGATTCTGTCAAGGAAATATCAGCTGCAAGAGACTACATTAAAGCACAGAACTTTAAGGCAATATTTTTTAGATTATTACCTGAGTCAGTAGCAAACTAATTTAGATAAAATAAGATTAGCGAGATGAACGCTTGGCTCAAAGACTGAGAAGGTTGAATGCGTTGACTCATGGGGACCAGTGAAAGTAGCTGAGAACAGTACTGTTGGGACAGATTTCACCTGAATTGTACTCAGACTAGAATTCTGGCAAGTCATATAATAAGGAAAAAGTGTGGACTGCAGATATTGAAGAGTCAGAGTCGAAAAGCATGGCACTAAAAAAGCACAGCAAGTCAGGAAGTATCCAAAGAACAGGAGAGTCAGTTCTTCGGGCATAAACCCTTCACCAGGAATTTTCATATAACGAGCAGAGCAGAGAGGGCTTTAAACTAAACAGTTGGGGGAAATAATCATGTGACAGAAAATCTGTTAAATCGAAGGGAAACAAGAAGGTAATACAGCGCAGTAGCAATTTGAATAACAGTTGGAAGGGACAAAGCATGCTTGCTGATTTAAGAATCCACGAGTAGAAATAGCCAGAGATTACACGAATGTTAAAAAGTCAGAATTAAAGGCTCTATATCTGAATGTGTGCAGCATTCATAACAAAATGGATGGACTGACAGCTCAAATAGAAATGCATACAGACACCTGGCTGCAGCAAGATGACCAAAGCTAGAACTTCAATATTGAAGACATTTTGATATCATGGAAAGACATGAAACTAGGAAAACAATGGTGACATTGCTCTGCAAGTTAAGAATATCCTTCCATACAATAGTGAAAGATGAACTTAGCTCAAAATAAAATGTAAAATCAGTTTGAGTAGAGATAAGAAAAGGAAGATAAGGCATCATTTGTGGGACTACTCTATACTCTGCCTAACAGGAGCTACACTGTAGGGCAAACAATAGAGGAAAACAAAATGAGGTGTGTAATGTCTAACGAAAGTACATTAATCATTAACCTCAAAATAAAGGTGCTTCTAGGCTACAGCGATCATTCCTGGTCGAATTTCACACTGAGTTATAAGGGTCTAATACTGACCTTTTAATTTTAAATCTAAATAAACATAACTACCAAAGTATGAAGAGAGATTGTTGAAGTGAACAGGTTTGATAGGTCAGACAGCAAATGTACAATGGCAAACTTTTAAGGAGTTATTTAATCATTTTCAGGAAGATTTGTCTCAGTGAGAAATAAATAATCTTAAAGAGACTGCTGATCATGACCAGAGGCCATGTACAGTAGACAGCATACATGGTTACCCTGGGCCAGGAAGAGGTATATTGTGAATTTCTGAAATGGAACAGATGATGTTGGAAAAAGCCAATTCTGGTCTCCTGGGTATAGGAAAGATAATCATACAGCATGGAAACAGAACGGTCGGTTGAACCTATCCATGCCAATCAGATATCTTAAATTAATCTAATCCCATTTGCTGGCAATTGGCCCATATCCCTCTAAACTCTTCCTATTCATATACCCATCCAGATGTCTTTTAAATATCCTCAACTGTACAAGCCTCCACCACTTCCCATAGCATCTCATTCCATACTTGCACCACTCTCTGTGTGAAAAAGCTACCCCTTAAGTTCCTTCTAAATCTTTCTTCTCTCACTTTAAACGTATGTCCTCAAGTTTTGCTCTCTATTCTGAACAAACTACAAACCACAAAAATAAGTACTTTATGCTCTATCTCCCTCCAGATAATTCACCCTTCCTGGGGGAAAGATATTGGCTATTTATCCTACCCATGCCCCTCATGATTTTATAAACTTCTGAAAGGTCACCCCTCAGCCTTCGACATGCGAAGGAAAATAGCTCCAGCCTATTTAAACTCCCCCAATAGCTCAAACCATCCAACCTTGGCTACATCTTCTTCTGGACGTAGTCTAGAACAAGAAGCGGAATTTAATAGTAAGAAGACTTTTTTTTCCCAGTGTTGTTAGTATTTACAATTATGTTCCCTAGAGAGCAGACAAGGCCAAGTCATTAAATTTATTCAAGATGAGTTAAATAGAAATTTGATCAACAAGGGTAACAAGGATAATAGGGGCGAGACAAAAGACAGGAGAGTGGAGTTGAAACCACAATCATGATCTTATTAAATGGAAGCACAGGTTCAAAAGGGCCAACTGGTCAATTCTTGCTTCAAAGTTGTGTTCAAGTATTTGTTGTGGAACCATCAAACATGTTAGAACGTCAGAAACATTAGAAAAGGCATAGTGTAACATCAGTATTTTTCTGTCCTTCATCTCAGTCCATTCATAAATTAATTTCCTTTTGAATCTTACTTCTGGATTATGGGATGCTGTGACCATCACACCAATAGTTGATTTGGTTTTCTTGGACCTCAACACTGCCAGCAAACCCATGCGATACATCACATGATCCAGCTGTTCAGCCCTTGCACGAAATCCTGCTGTTCCATAATGAAGGACCAGTCCAACAGGTTTAGGATGTTGTCCAGAAACGTTATGAAAACAAGCCATATCTATTAAAAAGAAAATCACGTTTTAGTAATAAGGAAAGATTGTGAGGTTGCACAATCTGATCATCTCCAAAGCCCATTCCAGGAATGTGCAATAACTTTATCAGAACTCTATTCATGTTATTAAAGAATGACATGACTAGATTAAGTTTGTCAATACTGTTCATATTAATCAGAATCACAAGTGGCAGAAGCAGAGCTGGGTGCACTGAGCATAACACAGGAGTTAAAGCAGAGGTCAGAGGTACCTCAAAGACTCACTTGTGGCAACCGCAAACCTGGATTGAGTCTGAACGCAATAACCAAGATCAACTCATGGCAAGAGTACCCAGTGAAATAACTAACATATAGAGCAATTTCACAACCAGAGATAGAATTAATTGGTGAGCAACTGTGTTTCAAGTTTCCTTCCATGTCTTTATTCTTTTATTGTATATCTAAGGAACGATATACTAGCATTTGAGGCAATCCAGAGAAGGTTCTTTAGGTTGGTTCTGTTTATGGAGGGATTTTCTTATGAGGAGAGCTTGAGTGGGTTGGGTTTGTACTGCTCGGAGTTAGAAGAATGAGAGCAGACATTACTGAAACATACAAGATTCTTCAGAATTTGACAGGATAGAGATGTCAATGAGAGCAGAGCAGAGTGAACTTGAGGGCAAACAGAGGCAGGAGCTTCCTGATAAATGTCTGAAGAGCTGGACCTGGATGAAGGTCAGTCAGAGTGGCAGCAGGAGGAGAACAGAGCAAACCTGGGAATAAACAGCAGCAGGAGCTTATAGATAAAAGCCTGAGGCCAGGGCCTAGATCGAGTTCAGTCAGAGCAGCAGCAGAAATGAATACAAAAGCAGAGCTCCAGAGGTGATGTCACTGTGACATTCAATTAGCTACTTAGAAATCAGGTTTAGAGATTGAGTGAATTATCTAGAGGAAGATAGAGCATAAAGTACTTATTTTTGTGGTTTGTAGTTTGTTCAGAATAGAGAGCAAGAATGAAAAATCTGATTTTGGCGAATAGTGGGGAAGGTTGGATTTCTAGTTTATTGCTTGCAGTTGTCAGCGTTCACAACGGTAGGAGATCTCGGCCCTGTGGAATGCTCCTCATGCAGTGTCGATGATGACCATGTATGCAGGAACAAATTCACCTGCAGCTCCTGATTTGCCACATGGAAAGGCTGCAGCTACAGATGAATTTATGATGGAGCATGCATGCTGTGAAAAGCATGTTGAGCAAGTCAGTCACACTATACGTAAGGGCTACACAGACAGAAAAGCATTGGATAACCACCAGGAAGACGAGTAAGTGTGAGCAGACAGTCCATTCCCTCTCAAGCAAGTATATCATTTTGGACATTGTTTGGGGGCAGGTGGGTGGGTGGGGGGAAATGGCCTGTCAGGGGAAAGCAGCACCAGGTCAGTGATGCCACAATTGGCTCTGGTGCACAGCTCAGTGGGTCAAAGTAGTTGTATGGAAGTAGAGGACTCCATAGTCAGGAGCAGATAGATGTTTCTGTGGCCACGACTGAGATCGAGCATAGTGTGTTCCCTTCCTAATGCCATGGTCAAGGATGTCATCAAGCGGGCATAGGATATTCTAAAAGAGAGTCAACAGCCAGGGGTCATGGTCTGTATAGGTATTAATGACATAGAGAGTGGAGTCCCGCAATGGGAGTTTAAGGAATTAGGTAGAAAACTGAAAAGCAGGACCTCGAAGGCTAATCTCAGGATTACTCCCGTGCCACTTGCCAGTGGACCGGAATTGGAATATAATAAGTTGAAGCGAGCTTTGAGAAGATTTGTAGTTCAGGTTGAGGTTTTGGATGTAGGTTTGCTTGCTGAGCTTGGAGGTTCATTACCAGACGTTTCGTTACCTTACTAGATAACATCTTTAGTGGGCCTCAGGCGAAGCAATGCTGAAAATTCCTGCTTTCTATTTATATGTTTGGGTTTCTTTGGGTTGGTGATGTCATTTCCTGTGGTGATGTTATTTCCTGTGGTGAAGTCACTTCCTGTTCCTTTTCTCAGGGGATGGTAGATGGGGTCTAACTCGATGTGTTTGTTGATAGAGTTGGAATACCATGCTTCTAGGAATTCTCATGCATGTCTTTGTTTGGCTTGTCCTAGGATGGATGTGTTGTCCCAGTCGAAGTGGTGTCCTTCCTCATCCATATGTGAGGATACTAGTGAGAGAGGGTCATGTCTTTTTGTGGCTAGTCCTGGTGGCTAGTTTTCTGCCTAACTATCCAATGTAGTTTTTGTTTCAGTTCTTGCACGGTATTTTGTAAATGACGTTAGTTTTGCTCATTGTCTGTATACAGGAATTTTCAGCATTGCTTCGCATGAGGCCCACTGAAGATGTTACCTAGTAAGGTAACGAAATGTCTGGAAATGAACCTCCAAACTCAGCGAGCAAACATACATCCAAAATATAGTTGAATGCATGGCTGATGAATTGATGGAGGATATCTGGATCGTTGGTAACTCTTCCAGGGCAAGAGGGATCTGTACAAGGACAGGTTGCACAAAAACTGGAAGTGCGCCAATATCCTTGCAGGGAGATTTGCTAGTGCCACGCTGGAAGTAAGGAATATAAAAGATAAGGCAGAACACCCATGGGATCATCAATATCAGGTCTCATAGCGGATGCAGTAATGCAGAGACTTGAACAAGCTGCCTTCCCATCTATCCAACTGAAACTTTGGGTCCGCTACATGGATGACACCTTTGTCATCACAAAACAGAACAAATTAGAGGAAACGTACAACACTAATATCCTGACAGGCATAAAATTCACAAAAGAGGAGGAGAACGACAACAGACTCCCATTCCTAGATGTGACAGTTGAACGGACAGTTAATGGAGAGCTTCAAACCAGCATCTACAGAAAAACAACAAAAACAGACCAAACCCTTAACTTCAGAAGCAATCATTCCAACACCCACAAATGGAGCTGCATCAAGACATTATTTCAACGAGCTACATCATACTGCAGCACCCACAAACTACGAAAAATAACTATAGCGTTTTCAAGAAAAATAGATATCCAATAAACACAATCTGTCAATTCCTCAGACACAAACCCAAACAAGCAGACACAACGCAACCAAAAACTAAAGCCACATTGCCTTACAGCAAAGACATATCAAAAATGACTTCCAAACTACTCAGACCCCTTGGCATTATGGCAACCCACAAACCTACCAACACATTTAGACAGCGACTAATGAAACTAAAGGATCCATTAGATACTATCAGCAAATCTAACGCCATTTGCAAGATACCATGCAAGAACTATTTAAAAAAATTACATCCGACAAACAAGCAGGAAACTTGCCATCAGGAGACACGAACACCAACTAGCCACCAAAAGACACGATCCACTATCAATAGCTTCCATACGTAACAGACAAAGAAGGATACCACACATCCACGCATGAGAATTCTTAGAGGCATAGCATTCTAATGAGAACTACATCAATAAACACATCAATTTAGACCCTATCTACCTTCCCTTGAGAAAAAAAAATGGAAATGACATCACCCACCTTAAGAAAGCAAGACTGACAAATAGAGAGGCAGGACATACCACCAGCGCTTCACCGGAGACTCTCACTGATGATGTTACCTTTCAGTTCAGCGAACTAACTTATATACTTATCATCAACCTGAACTACAAATCATCTCAAAAATTGCCAGATAAGCTTAGTACGTGGGACAACAATGTGATAGCCATTACAAAACCTTGGCTGAGAGAAGAGCAGTGTGGTGCTGGCAAAGCAAAGCAGGTCAGGCAACATCTGAGGAGCAGGAGAATCGATTTTTCAGGCATAACCCCTCATCAGGATTTCCAGCACCACACACTTGACTCTGATCTCCAGTATCTGCAGTCCTCACTTTCTCCTGAGTGAAAAGCAGGATTCAGTTAAAAGTGTCAAGGTTTAGATGCTTCAGGCATGATAGAAAGGGACAGGAGAGTTGCAATACCGATTCAGGAGAATGTCATAGTTGTACATAAAGAAAACAGACCGTCAGTCCAACATGTCCATGCCAACCAAGTATCCTAAACTGAACAAGTCCCACTTGCCTGAATTTGGCTCATATCCCTCTAAGCCTTTCCCTTTAATGTACAAGTCCATGGTACATAGTTAGAACTTAAGAATAAGAAAGGTGCAATCACTATGATGGGGTTATAGTGCAGGCTCCCAATAACCAGCGGAAGATAAAGGAACAGATATGTAGGAAAATCATGGAAAGATGTAAATACGACAACATCGCTATTATGGGTGATTTTAAATTCCCTAATATTCATAAAATCTCTACAGTGTGGAAGCAGGCCATTCGACTTATCGGGTCCACACCAACCCTCCAAAGAGCATCCCACTCTGACCCATCTTAGCCCTACATTTCCAACAGCTAATCCATCCTAGCCACAACCAATCCACCCTAGCCACAACCAATCCACCCAACCTGCACATCTTTGGACTATGGAAGGAAGCTGGAACACCTACAGGAAACCAAACAGACTCAGGGAGAATGTATAAACTCTACATCCGAGGGAGGAATCAAACCTGGGTCCCTGGCACTGTGAGGCAGACGCTAGCCAGTGAGCCAGCACATCATCCCTGGACCCCCTTACTGCAGAGGTTTTGATAAGGCAGAATTTGTTAGGTGAATCCAGGAGGCTATTCCCTTGGACTGGGAATGAGCCTGGCCATATGATCGAATTTTCAAAGGTGGGGGAACATCATAGGAACAGTGATCATAACTGCGTAAGTTTTAAGATATATATAGATAAGGACAAGACGAATTCTTAGGTGGAAGCGCTAAATTAGAGGAAGCTAATTACAACAGTAGTAGGCAGAAACTGGAGAAATTAGTTTGGGGTGACTGAGGGTAAATCTCCATCCGACTACATGATTTTTATTTAAAAGGCCAGTTGATCAGAGTTCAGGACCAGCACGCTCCTGTGAGGATGAAATATCAGGATGTCAATATTTGGAAACTTTGGATGACAAGAGATTTTGAAAGTTTAGTTCAAAAGAAAAAGGAAGCATATGTAAGATTTAGGAAACTAAACTGATGCAAAAATTGGTGATATTGTGGATAGTGAGGAAGCTTGTCAACGAATACAGCAAGATGTAGAGCCAGTGGAAAGTTAGGTGGAGAAAAGGCAGATTGAGTATCATCAGACAGGTGTGAGGTGATGCATGTTGGGAGATTAAACGTAAGAAATATACTGTAAATGGCAGGACCCTTAAAAGGATTAATATACAGAGGGATCTTGGGATCCAAATCCATAGCTTCCTGAAAATGGCAACACAATGGATAAAAGTGACAAGGAAGACATACATCTTGCTTGCTCTCATCAGCCATGGCACTAAGTATAACAATTAGCAATTCGTGTTATCAATGTCAGGCAGCATACGATTCACTTAAGCAGTATCCTAATCTACTCCAATGTGAGCAGTTCTGGTTGCCACACTATAGAAAGAATATGTAGGTTTTGGAGATGGTGTAGAGGAGGTTTACCAGGATGTTGTCTGGATTGGAATATATTAGATATGAGGAGAAGTGTTAGACAAACTTGGATCATTTCGCTGGAATGTTGGAGGCTGTGGTGCAACCAGATAAAGGTACATTAAATTATGAGGGGCACGGATAGGGTCGATAGTCATACTCTTTCTTCCAGGGTGGAAGTAACAAATAAAAACTGAAAGAAGTGCAGATGTTGTAAATCAGAAACATAAACAGAAATTGCTGGAAAAGCTCAGCAGGTCTGCCAGCATCTATGGACAGAAATCAAAGTTAACATTATGAGTCGATTCTAGGGGGCAGAGGTTTAAGGTGCGAGGAGAAAAGTTTAAATAGGAGATATGCCAGGCAAGTTTTTATATCTCTCAGCCTGAAACACTGTCAAACGAGGTGGTAGAAGCAGATATGATTAAGAGCAATTTAGACAGACATTTGAATAGGAAGGGAATAGAGGGACCACATGCACAGACAGAATTAGATTATAATGGTGGGCCGAAGGGCCTCTTCCTACGGTGTACTGTTATGAAGTCAAAAGCATGTATATTTACTTTAAGATAGAAAGTCCTTTCCTGAATTTAAAGTACAGCCATAACTGCCAGCTAAAGGTCGGGCTGTTCCAAATGAATTAACTATTAAATGGATACTTGAGTTTTGTTTGTTGTTTTGACAACAATTCTAATTTAACCAAGTTATAAGGCATAGAGTCATAGAGCGTACAGCACGGAAACTGACCCTTCAGTCCAACTCGTCCATGCCGACGAAATATCCTAACCTAATCTAGTCCCATTTGCCAGCACTTGACCTGTATCCCTCTAAACCCTTCCTATTCATATACCCATTCAGATGCCTTTTAAATGCTGTAATTGTACCAGCATCCTCCATTTCCTCTGGCAACTCATTCCACACACACACCAACGTCTACATGAAAATATTGCCCCTTAGGTCCCTTTTATATCTTTCCCCTGTCATCCTAAACCTATGCCCTCTAGTTCTGAGTTACCCCACCGAAGGGAAAAGACCTTGTCTGTTTATCCTATCCATGCCCCTCACAGTTTCATAAACCTCCAAAAGGTCACCCCTCAGCCTCTGACGCTCCAGGGAAAACAGCCCCAGCCTATTCAGCCTGTCCCTATAGCTCAAAGCCTCCAACCCTGCCAATATCCTTGTAAATCTTTTCTGAATCCTTTCAGGTTTCACAACATCCTTCCAATAAGGAGACCAGATATGCACATGGTATTCCAAAAGTGGCCTAACCAATGTCCTATACAGATTCAACATGACCTCTCTGTCCAATTCCTGAAGAAGGGCTTATGCCCAAAACGTCGATTCTCCTGTTCCTTGAATGTTGCCTGACCTGCTGTGCTTTTCCAGCAACACATTTTCAGCTCTGATCTCCAGCATCTGCAACCCTCACTTTCTCTCTCTGACCAATAAAGGAAAGCATACCAAACCCCTTCTTCACTATCCTATCTACCTGTGACTCTGCTTTCAAGGAACTATGAACCTGTACTCCAAGGTCTCTTTGCTCAGTAACACTCTTCAGGATCTTACCATTAAGTGTATAAGTCCTGCTCTGATTTGCTTAGTTTAAATTATGTCCAGCATACCAGAAGCCAATGGATTTTGAATTTTATTGTTTTGATACCAGGAAACCAATGGTATAAGCATATAATGTGTCTTGGGGGATACATAAACCCAGTATTTTGAAAATTAGAGGGAGAGCAACTGCCATCGAACAGGAAGCAACTGCTAAAGAGCCAGAGAGTTAACAGCCCATCTAAAATCTTGCTCTCAAAGAAATCTGAAAACACTCTCCAAAGATATCTTTTCATGTGAAACCTATTTGCAGTAAAATAGAAAGAAGATAACCCAGAGATATCAGCAGCAGTAGGGAAGACAGAGACTGTGTGGTCTTGAGATTAAGTTACTTTAATATTTAATAAGTGTGTTATTGGAACAGCGTATTTTTTATAGAGTTGGGGTCAGATAGAAAGTAGTCTCTAAAAAAATGGGGGCTTAGATTTGTGAATAGTTGTTGTTTAGTTTTCACTATTAGAGTTATGAAAATAAATTGTTATTTTTCTTCAAATAGTAGAATTTGGGAATTCTCTGTTACCCATATTTTAACAGATTACGAGGCAAGGCGATCTTTTCTGGGTATTTGGTTTAGTTAACAATACTGTTGCACATTTTGTGTTCTTTATGCCATGTTCCACATTGTAGGGGAATCTAAGATCAGGCATCATAATGTCCAAGTCAGGGGTCACCATCTGAGAGACTTACTGAATTTATAGAAGATCAATATACTTAAGGTTTGTGATTGACAGATTTTAATCAATCAGTAAGAGAATCAAAAGTTATGGGGATAAGGCTTTGAAGTAGAGTTGAGGATTACCAGATGAGTCATCGTGTGGTCAAATGACAGAACAGACTCTCTTGGTTGAATGGCTGACTTCATAGGGTTTTATAGGATATGGGCATTGCTGGCAAACATTTGTTGCACTTCCCTGACCGCCCTTGAAAAGACTGACTTGCTCAGTGTTTCAGAAGGCAGTTAAGAGTCAAATAAATTGCTTTGGGTGTGGAGCACGAGTAGACCAGGTCAGGAAAGATAGCAGATCCCTTTCCCTAAAAGAACATAAGGAAATCAGATTATTATTTAACAACAACTGATGATAGTTTATGTTACCATTACTGACTCATGTTTTCAATTCCAGATTAACTGAGTGCATTTAAAATTCCAGCAGCTGCTGTAGTGGAATATGAACCTATGTCTACAGAGCATTAGCTTGGGCCTCTTCTTGAATAATAGCTCAGTGATATTGCCATTGCCTCCCACAAAAGGCATGGCAATGCAACTCAGCCCCATGAAATGCAAATCCATGCCCTGTGGGACTCTTAGACATTCTTGCAGTCTGGATGACTATGCATAAAGTATCACCAGCAAAAGCAGCTCTAATCACAGATTTTGGAATTCGACTGACAGCTAAAGTCACATTTGTGTATCTGCAGGGTTGACAGATTTATAAATTATACATTTCCTGACTTGATTACTCAGCAGCTCAAGAGAGTGCAATCAGAAACGAAATAGATGACTACCAAGCACTCAAAGACAGCTAGGCAGGTATCTGGGGTCAGCAGGGTTGTCTCGCTCTCCATTCGGGAAGGGAGTAGACATCAGAGATGTCTTCTGTCCTCAGAGTTTGAAATTCAAGAGGAATGTTCCTCCCTGGTGCTCAGTTTGAAGATGTCACAGGACATTGAGGGTGGAAGTGGTGATACACCTTCATAGAATCATAGAATTCCTACAGTGTGGAAATAGGCCCTTCAGCCCAACAAGTCCACACCAATCCTCCGAAGATTAACCCACCCAAACCCATGCCCCTACCCTATTATCTTATATTTACCCAACATCCCTGAATAATATGGGTAATTTAGCTTGGCCAATTCACCTAACCTTTGGATTGTGGGAGGAAACTGGAGCACCCAGAGTCAACTCACGCAGACACGGGGAGAATGTGCAGACTCTACACAGACAGTCGCCCGAGGCTGGAATCAAACCCAGGTCCCTGGTGCTGTGAGGCAGCAGTGCTAACCACTGAGACATCATGCTGCCCCTTAGTATCAATGATTTGAGCAGAGAGGAGGGCGAGACTCTGAAGGCAGGGTTCAGGGATTGAAGAGAGATTGAAAAGCAAAACCTCCCAATTACGCTCCGACACATGCTACAGAAATATGAACATAGAACAAATGATTGTGTGTTTGGGGAGATGTGAGCTATACAAGCTGGAAAGGAACCAGACAATATAGTAATGATTTAAACTAGCTTGACTGAGGGATGGGAACATGAGAATAAATTCAGAAAGGTCAAATAAGAGAATATGGGGGCGAAGGGAAGGGGAAAGCGACAGGGAGTATGATAGTAAATAAAAAGGTAAGCAGCAGGTTAGCATGTGTGCAGGAAGGTTAAAGTTCAAGGCAGGCTATGAAAGAAGCAAAAAGGAAGGTGGCACGCGGTGGCTTTCGGGTGGCACGGTAACTCAGCCTCAGGTGACTGTCTCTGTAGAGTCTGCACATTCTCCCTGTGTCTACTTGGGTTTAATCCGGGTGTTCCAGTTTCCTTCCACAGTCCAAAGACGTGCACGTAAGGGTGGATTGGCTGTGCTAAATTGTCCCATAGTGCTCAGGAATGTGTAGGTTAGGTGCATTAGTCAGGGGTAAATGTAGGATATTAGGGTCGGGGAATGGGACTGGGTGGGTTTCTCTTCGGAGGATCAGTGTGGACTTGTTGGGCCAAACAGCCTGTTTCCACACGGTATGGATTCTATAAACTAACTTCTTCTATGAAGGATAACTCAGGAGATATTATTTGAGATGTTGGGAAATCATGAGCGTAAGAAAGCTAGGACAAAGACATTTTACCTGAATTCTTCTTAGCATTCGTAATAAGGTTGATGAGTTAACAGCACAAATCATCACGAATGAATACGATTTGATAGCCATTACGGAGAGTTGGTTACAGGATGGCCACGTCTGGGAGTTAAATATCCAGTGGTACCAGACTATTTGGAAGGACAGAAAGGAATGTAAGGGAGGTGGTGTAGCTCTGATACTCAAGGGCAACAGCAGGACAGTGCTGTGAGATGATATTGGTTCTATGGAGAATGAGGTTAAATCCATTTGGGTGGAAATTAGCAACTCTAAGAGAAAAAAGTCACTGATAGGTATAGTGTATAGGCCACCAAATAATAACATCACATTGGGGCTGACAATAAATAAAGAAATTATTAATGCCTGTAAAAATAGTTCAGCAATTATCATGGGGGATTTTAATCTACATGTAGGTTGGTCAAACCAGCTCAGTCAGGGTAGCCTCGAGAAGGAGTTTGTTGAGTGATAGTTTTCTTGAACAGTATGTAATGGAACCAATGAGAGAGCAGCTATCCTAGATCTGGTCCTGGGTAATGAGACAGAAATAACTAATAACCTCATAGTTAGGGATCCTCTTAGCAGGAGTTATCACCGTATGGTTGAATTGAGAATATTAGTGGGGAATGTGAAGATAAAATCCAATGTGCTTGAACAAAGAGGTCTACAATAGAAAGGGAGGACTTGGCTAAAGTAGACTGGAAACAAAGATTTTACGGTGGGACAGTTGACAAGCAGTGGAGGATTTTCAAAGCAATTTTTCAAAGTGCTCAGCAAAAGTATATTCCAGTGAAAAGGAAAGACTGTAAGAAAAGGGGTAATCTTCCATTGGTATCCAAGGAACTAAAGGAGGCTACCAAATTGAAAGAGAAGGCATACAAAGTGTTCAAAACAGCATAAAACTAGAAGATTGGGAAAACTTTAAAGATCAAAAAGCCACAAAAAAAGAGCTATAAAGAAAAGTATGATAGAACATGAGAAAAAACTAGCACAGAATATAAAAACTGATAGCAAAAGTTTCTACAAATATATAAAATGAAAAAGAGTGGCTAAAGTAAATATTAGCCCTTTACAGGATGTGAAGGGGAATTTATGATGAAATGGCCAAGGCATTGAAAATGTATTTTGTATCAGTCTTCACAGTGGAAGGCACTAATAAAATGCCAGTAATTGACAAATAGGTGAAGGTAGTCTCCTGGCCCTGATGGAATGCATCACAGGGTATTCAAAGAGATGGCGGGAGAAATAGCAGGTGCACTGGCGGTAATTTTCCAAAATTCGCTGAACTCTGGGGCAGTCCCAGAAGATTGGAAAATAGGAAATATGACGCCACTGTTTAAAAAGGGAGGTAGACATAAGATGGGGAATTATAGATCGGTTAGCTTTACCTCTGCAGTGGAGAGGATGCTTGAGTGTATTATCAAGGAAGAGATAGCAAGGCATGCCAGTAGAAAGTGTCCCATTGGGCAGATGCAGCATGAGTTCATGAAGGGCATTTCATGCTTGACAAATCTTTTGGAATTCTATGAAGACATTACGAGCAAGGTGGACAATGGGGAGCCAGACAATGTGGTGTACCCGGATTTCCAAAAATCCTTCAAGGGTGCATGGCGTCAGGGGTAAAATATTAGCATGGAGAGAGAATTGGTTGACTAATAGGAAGCAAAGAGCGGGGATAAATGAGTGGTATTCTGGCTGGCAATTAGTGACTAGTGGTGTGCCTCAGGGATCGGTGTTGGGACTGCAATTATTTACAATTCATATACATGAGTTGGAAGTTGGGACCACGTGTAAGGTGTCTACGTTTGCAGATGACACTAAGATGAGCGGCACTGTGAAAATCTGCAGAGGAACATAGATACTTTGAGTGAGCAGGCAAAGGTCTGGCAAAAGATGGAACACAATGTTAATAAATGTGAAGTCATACATTTTGGTAGGAGTAACAGCAAACAGGATGATTACTTGAATGGTAAAAAGTTGCAGCATGCTGCTATGCAGAAGGACCTGGGTGTCCTTCTGCATCAATCACAGAGATTGGTCTGCCAGCAAATGGAATTTTGTCCACCATTGATAAAGGGATTGAGTTTATCAAGCAGTAAGGTTACGCTGCAGCTGTATAGGGTGCTGGTGAGGCCACACCTGGAATACTGTGTGCAGTTTTGTTTTCCTTACTTGAGAAAGAATGTACTGGCACTGGAGGGGATGCAGAGGAGGTTCACTAGGTTGATTTCAGAGTTGACGGGGTTGGCTTATGAGGAGAGACTGAATAGATTGGGATTATATTCATTGGAATTCAGAATAATGGGGGGTGGGATCTTATAGAAACATATAAAACTATGAAAGGAATAGATGAGGTAGAAGTAGAAAGGATATTTCCATTGGCAAGTGAAACTAAGACAAAACGAGGGAGCAGATTTAGGATGAATTGAGAGGAACGTCTTCACCCAGAGAGCTGTTAATTTATGGATTTCCTTGCCCAGTGAAGTAGTTGATGCTACTTCAGTAAATGTTTTTAAAGCTAAGGTGGATTTTATTTTTCTAACAATAAAGGAATTAAGGGATACGGTCAGAGTGCGGGTAAGTGGATCTGAATCCATGAAAATATCAGCCATGATCTTATTGAATGACTGAGCAGGCTCGAAGGGCCGGATGGCCTATTCCTGCTCCTAGTTCTTATGTTCTAAATGCTAGAATTGGAAGACATGCATGTTCAACATAATTATATACAAGCATGCAGAAGGCAAAGGAAGAAAAGAGTAGACAATGAAGTTTATTAGGTACTGTTCGGTATATACTTCCAATATAATTAGTCTAGGAAATAAGTCATATAAATAGAGCTCAGATTATCTTGGAATACATGATATTATGGTTATTACTGAGACAAGGCTGAAAATAAAAGACAAATGGTAGCTCAACATTTCTGCTCGTAAGGTTTTCAGACAAAGATAGGCAAATAAAAAGAATGGTTGCAATACTGATCAAAACAGCAATTATAGCTCTAAAGAAGAAGCATTTTATCATGTATGGATTAACTGAAGACCAAAAAAGGACAAATTATACTCCTAGAAATTTACATAGATTCCCAACCACAACAGAGAAATGAAAGAGCAAACACGTAGGCAAATCTGAGAAATGCAAAAAACAACAGATTACATATAGATTTCTTTAACCTTCCTAATAACCTTCCTAATAACGTCCTAATAACATATCAGCCTTCGGTGGCTTAATGACAGGGACACCCAGGTCCCTTTTCGCATCTACAACTTCTGACCTCTGACCACTTAAGAAATACTCTGCATATCTGTTCTTCCTACCAAAGAAGATAACCTCACATTTTTTCAACACTGTATTGCATATGCCAAGCTCTTACCCATTTACTAAGCCCTGTTGAAATTCTCTCAAAAATGGTTTACATCTTACTCAATACACATTCCTGCTCAGGCTTGTGTTATGTGCAAATTTGGAAACACTTTTTATCAAAACTATTGAAACGTATCATGAATCACTGGGGCCCAAATTACTGATCCTTGCAATATCCCACTACCCTGAAGAAGGGCTCATGCCCGAAACGTCGATTCTCCTGCTCCTTGGATGCTGCCTGACCTGCTGCGCTTTTCCAGCAACACATTTTCAGCTCTGATCTCCAGATTTGCAGTCCTCACTTTCTCCTAATATCCCACTAATCACAGTCTGCCAATATGAGATAAGACATGTATTCTTATTCTCAGTTTTCTGTCTGTTAGACAATTCCTAATTCACGCAGCACATTTCCACCTTTGCCATGTGCTTTAATTTCCCTCCTCTAGGGAATCTTATGAAGAGCCTTCTGATAATCCAAGTATACCACATTGACTCTCTTTACTAAGATGGTTCGCAATGTCTTCAAAAGATCTTAAATTTGTCAAACAGGATTTTCCATTCATAAACCTATGCTAACGGTACCCAATCAAATCTTTTTCATGCAAAAGTCCTTTTATCATGTCCTTTATGATGGATCGTAGCATTTTCTCTACAAATGACAAGGTTAAAGGGTCTACAGTTCCCTGTTTTTCTCTTCTTTCTTTTTCAAATAGTGGGATGACAACTGTAAGCTTACCATCTGCAGGAATCATTCCAGAATCTATACAGTTTTGGAAGATGATTACCAAGGCTTTGATTCCTCCTATTACCAACTCCTTCAATAGTTTGGGATGCAGACTATTAGATCCTGGAGATTTATCAACTTCCCATCTCATTAATTTTTCCAGTTAATTTCTTTTGCTTATAATAATTTCATTCAACACCTCTTTCTAGCCACTTGGACTTCCAATTTAGCAAGATTTCTTATGTATTCCAGAGTAATAATGGGCACAAGTGTTATGAAGTTGTAGATTTGCACTGTAATTTTAAAGGAGCTGAAACTTCTGGCTGGCACAGAGTGTACTGAAAAATTTAAAAATGTAACATTTGGCTGTGAAACATATCGCTGGAGCTGCATTGTCATGGACACAACAAATTCAAATTTGGCCAATCAGTTTAAATTATGCCCCAGATACCAAAATCCAATTGAATTTGAATTTTACTGTTTTGGATGAGCAGGTCCAATGTTTTGGGGTATATAAAATCAGGCATTTTGAACAGTTGGAGAGAAAAGCAAAGAGCAGCCAAGCACCAACAGACTGCCAGCAGAATAGCTCTCTGAAAGGTACCGCCAATCAGAACGTTGTGCAGCAGAAGACTGAAGACAGCCTAGAGGAATCTACAGAGGAAGTTCAACATCCGAATCGATTTGCTGTAAATGTAAGAGGGAATTTATCGGACCCGTATTATAGAGTGGGAGGTAAAAATAGGTTTAAGAGAAAGGAGTTATAAATAATTGTTATTTAATGTTCTCATTTGGACTTAAAGATTAAAATTGTTACAGTTTTTCTTTAAATAGTGATATTTGGGATAGTTCTTCACCACTCGAAATTTAACAGATTACGGCACGAAGTGAGTTTTTCTGTGTGTCTGGTTTAAATTAGCAGAAGAGTTTACCCCATGTCATAACACAAGGTAATCATTTAGTTTCTCAAACACTTCTCTATTCCTCACTCTATCTTTAATCGATCCACGTGTCTTAGCCAACGTTTCCTTCGTACATATTTATTGAAGCTTTTGAAGTCCATTTTTAAGTTAAACTGTATTCTTACTTTTCATAGAATCACACAATCCCTACAGTGTGGAAGCATGCCATTTGGCCCATCAAGTCCACATCAACCCTCAGAACAGCATTCCATCCAGACCCACACTCCTCCTTTGTTTCAAAGAAAATAACTCTTGGTACCCATCACAGCCATTTCAACCATGTCTCAGATTTATGTACATTGAAAGATATTAAATCCCTTAATACGTAGCCTTTGATTATGTCAATATTATTGAATACCTCTCCCCGTTGTAATATCTGTATCGTTTTTCTTTCAAAAGCAGATGGGCATGGAACACTTTCAACCTTTCACATTCTTTCAACCACATCCTGGTAAAGAAATTAAAACTCATGGAATCCACAGTTGCTTGGCAATTTGGATCCAAAATTGACTTAGTGGCACAAGACAAAGGATGGTAGCAGAAGGTTATTTGTGTAACTGGACACCATTGTTCCGCAGGGATCAGTGCTGGGACCCTGTTTGTGAAATTCATAAATGATGCAGATGAGAATGTGGGGGCTGATAAGTTTGTCGATGACACAAAGGTTGGCTGTTGGCTAATAGTGTGGAGGCAAATCTTCAGTTACAAGAAGATATAGATGGATTGGTCAGATGGGCAGATGGTATTTAATGCTGATAAATGTGACATGATGCATTCTGGAAGAAGCAATAAGACAACAGAGTATTCAATAAAGGGCAAGACACCAGAAAGCTCAGAGGGTTATTAGGATGCTTGTGCACTGATCCTTGAAGATGGTAGGACAGGTAAATAGGGAAGTTAAGCTTACGGGATGCTTGCCTTTATCAACTGAGGCATAGATTAGCAGAGCAGGGAGGTTATAATGGAGCTCTATAGAGCTTTGGTTAAACCACAGCTGGAATACTATGTGCAGTTCTCTTCACACAATAGGAACAATGTGATTGCACTGGAGGAGTTACAGAGGAGATTCAACAGGATGTTGTTTGGGATGGAACATTTCAGCTATGAAGAGAGATTGGATAAACTTAGGTTGTTTTCTTTGGAATAGAGTATGTTGGGGGGGGTCCCTATAGAAGTGTATAAGATTATGAGAGACATGGAGAATAGAAAGCAGCTACTCTCTTAGAACAGATAAGTCAAGATCAATCTGGCTCAGGAACAGGCTGTTCAGCCCTCCAAGTGTGCACCGACACATTTGGCCCTTCCGTATTAAAACTGTTTTCACTTAAAGGATTTGGCTCCCTCCATTCCCTTCGTATTCAAATATTCATTCAGGTGCTTCTTGAATACTGCTATTGTGTCTGCTTCCACCACCTCCTCTGGCAGCCTGCTCCAGGCACTCACCACACTTTATGTGAAAAGCTTGCCTTGCACATCTCTTTTAAACACCAACTCCCTCCCCTCCCCCCCCCCCACCCCCCACCCCCCCAACTCTGAATCTGTGTCCCATTAGTCAAAACGTCAAGAAGAAGGGGACACACTTTTAAAGTGAAAAGGGTGATAGGTGCACAGCGACCGACAACCAGAAAGGGCCAGAAACTTGTTGCAATGTGGAGCAGCTGAGAGCCGGAGGGAAGTGGGCCGGAGGCATGGAGTTGTGCGGCTGAGATCCGAAGTGGAGAGGGCTGGAGGCCAATGTCTTGCTTGATTATAGTGTCAGACAGTGGTGAAGACAATGTGCGCTGGTAAGCAGACAATGTCCACAAAATTTACTATTTTAAATTAGGACACAGAGTACCTAACAAAATTCTAACTGTTCAAAGAGCTGTGGGTTCTA
This sequence comes from Chiloscyllium plagiosum, assembly GCF_004010195.1. NCBI lineage: Eukaryota > Metazoa > Chordata > Chondrichthyes > Orectolobiformes > Hemiscylliidae > Chiloscyllium > Chiloscyllium plagiosum. The sequence goes on along the minus strand of NC_057718.1, from coordinate 72,388,163 downwards.
GATTTGGGTGTGTCCAATGCAGAAATGCAAGCCAGGCACATTTACTCACCAAACTGACTGTAATATGGTCAAGTTTTACTTGATGGTTAGATGCAACGTTATTTGCTTTGAAACTAGGGTCTTAAATCTGAACAACAAAAACTACGAAAAGTTAAACATGAGGGATTGAGGGAAAAACATGATTTGACAAAAGGGAAACATAAGAAAACCAGGGAATTACAGACCAGTAGCTTAACATCTTTGGTGAGAAATTGCTGGAATCTATAATCAAGGATGGGGTAACTGAACATCTTGAAAAGTTTCAATTAATTAGGGACAGCCAGCATGGATCAATGACAGGTAAATCATGCTTGTCAAACATTTGAGTTTTTTGAACAGCTGACTAAGATAGTGGATAGGGAACTGCCTACAGATGTTGCTTATGCGGACTTCCAGAAGGCTTTTGCTAACATTCCATGTAAAAGTCTGTAACTAGGGTAGAAGTCCTTGGAATCGAGGGTAAATTACTGGTAAGGCTGGGAAATTGGTTGAGTGGCAGGTAATACAAAGTAGGGATAATGGGAAGGTACTCAAAATAGCAAGATGTGACCAGTGGTATCTCATTAAGATCAATGGGAAACCTCAATTAATAACAACTTGAATAATAGCATAGAAAGACATATATCCAAATTTCCTAATGATGTGAAGTTAAGTGACATTGCAGACAGTGCAGATGACAGTATAAAATTACAAAGGGATAGATGAAATGAAGGGGCAAAACTGTGGCAGATGGAATTCAGTGGAAGCAAGTATGACCAAAAAAGGTACTTTCTAGATGGTATAAAGACTGAAAGTGGGGATATCGACAATAACTATGGTGAAATGGCAGACATTATGAATAATTACTTTGCCTTAGACAACTGACTTCTAAAGAGATTTGGGGGTGCAGGTGCATAGATCGTTAAAATGTCTTGAACAGGGGAAGAAAATAATCAAGAAACCTAATGGAATGCTAGCCGTTTTGTCAAGAGGACTTGACCACAAGGATGGCAATAGCTTAGTATCATTATCACTGGAGTGTTGAACCAGAGTCCCAGGTAATATTCTGGGGAACCCAGCTCAAATCCTGAAAAGGCAGATGGTGGAAATTGAATTCAACACAAATCTGAAATTAAAAATCTAATAAGGAACATAAAACCATTGTCGATTATCAAGAAAAAGCTATCTGGTCCATTAATGTCCTTTGGGAAAGAAAACTGCCATTCTTACCTGGTCTGGCCAACAATACGGGGAGGCAATGTCCTATTATCACTGGACTGTTAATCCAAAAATCCAGGGAATATTCTGAGGGCCCGGGTTCAAATCCCACCATGGCAACTGGAATTAAGAATCTAGTGGTTGCCATGAATCCATTGTCAATTGTCAGAAAATCCCAAAGGTTCATTAATGTCCTTTAGGGAAGGAAACTGTCATCCTTACATGGTCTGACCTACATTGCAACTCCAGACCCACAGCAATGAGGTTGACTCTTAACTGCCCTCTGAGCAATTAGGGATGGGCAATAAAAATGCTAGCCTAGCCAACGATGCCCTCATCTCATGAATTAATTTAAAAAAGTGACTCCAGAGCCACAGCAATGTGGTTGACTCTTAACTAGCTTCTGGTGTGGGCAATAAACACTGACCTAACCAGTGATACCCTCATTCTGTAATTGAAGTTTTTAAAATGCAGAACCATGCTTCAGTTATGCAAAACCCTGGTAACACCCCACTTCGAGTACTGTGAGCAGATCTGGGCACCACATCTTAGGAAGGAGATAGTGGTCTTGGACGGAAAATAATTAGATTTTCCAGCAACACATTTTCAGCTCTGATCTCCAGCATCTGCAGTCCTCACTTTCTCCTAAATAGATTTCCAAGAATGATACCTGGACTTCAGGGGTTAATCTATGAGGAGAGATTATACAAATTAGGTCTATTTTCTCCAGAATTCAGAAGGTTAAGGAGTGGTCTGATGGAAGTCTTCAAAGATAATAACAGGAAAAGACAGGATAGATAAACTACTTCCATTAATTGGGTATTCTGGAACTAGGGAGCATAATCTGAGAATTATGTTCAGGAGATGAGTCAGACGGCAAGTATAATGTACATGTTGCCAGCCAGGTTGTAGACAAGGAATCAGCTGAGTGTGCAGTAGAAGTTGTAGGCCCAGAGTTAGTGGAGTTACGGTTAAACATACTGTTAGTATCGGGTGAAGCTGATCGCTTCTGGGTTCTTCCAAAAATAGAGGGAAGACCTAAAAATGGAAATAGATATGGGTGCAGAAGTGTCTTTTATTCCCAATTGGTATACAGGGAGAAGTTAAGGGCATTACCATTGAAACCATAAAAGATTTCACTACAAACTTACCTGGAGAAAATGATGGCACTGGAGGGCTACACATTGGCAAAAGTACAATGAAGGAACCAATGTACAGAATTTCCACATTACATTTTCAAAGGCATTATTTGGACATAGCTGGTTGCAAAAATTAAAGTTGAACTGAGGTGTGGTTAATAGCTTGGCAGATGCCAAGATGAGATCCTGGACATGCCTTCATATGTCTTCAAAGGAACCCTGGGGAAAATGAAAGGCATCAAAATTAAATTATAGGTGAAGCTAGAGGCTTGATCCTAACAGTTTGAAGGCATATCTGGTACCTTATGCTATCCAGCCTAATGTGGAGGCAGCACTGAAACTAGTGAATGTTGAGGAAGAAAAACCAGGACTACTAACCACCAGTGAATGGGCCACTCCAATCATTCTGGTCTTAAAAACAATGAGGATTGGTGGTGCAAATTAAAGCCCCCTTCCACTCATAGAAGATCTATCCAGTGGAAGAGGGAAAAGATTTTTAAAAGTTGATCAGTTGCAGGGCTACTTACAGATGAGGTCACAAAGGAGTGACTGTCACTGTGGACAATGGTGAGAAACAAGGGACTTTTTTGCTACAAGCAATGTCCTTTTGGCATCACATCAGTGCCGGCAGAGGGCCACATATCAAATATTAAATGGGTTTCCAGGGGTCCAATGTTACCTAGGTAATATTTTGATTACTGGATCCTCCAACAAGGAGTGATTGAAAAATCAATAGGGATCCCTAAATAGATTGTGAGATTTGTTTAAAGACTCTGCAGAACACATGGGCCATGTAATCAATAGCAAAGGACTAAACAAGGCGTCCAAAAAAATGGAGGCCCCATGACCAGAGAATTTTCTTGGGACTTGTCAATTATAAAGGCAAGTTCATCTTAGATTGGGTGTAGCTGTAATGCCCTTCTAGTCAAACAGCTGAGGCAGCACCCATGTTGACCGAGATCGTCTGAGAGTTCTAATATTGCAGGTGCATATTCCCTCAAACATCAACTATGATTTCCAACACTAATAAATAAAGATGAAATAAACAGCATGCTGCATTGAAAATATTCTCATGTTCCCAACGGGTTATTCAGTTTTAAAGGTGTACAGTCTCAATGTCACCATTCACAATTCTCCAGATTCAGACAGCTCACTTGATTCATAAAGAAATAAACGTAGGGGAATAGGTCCGGGTGGGTTACTCTTCGGAGGGTCAGTGTGGACTTGTTGAGCTAAAGGGCCTGTTTTCACACTGTAGGGATTCTATTTTTAAAAATCTGGCAAATGTGTTAAAGCTCCTGCATTGGTTGCTAGGAAAAGGTTGGCCACGGAAATATGCACAGGAATGTGAGGCAAGCCTTTAAAACAAAGACGGAGCAGAATTATGCCCAAGATCAAAAAGAAGGATTAAACATTGTGTTTGGTGTAAAGATGTTTATGCATTTCTGTTATGGCAGGCACTTCATGCATTTGACCGACCACAGGCCTCTAATCTCCAAATTTGACCGTATACAGGGATTCCATTAATGACAGCAGCACACCTAAACAGATGGGCACTCATATGAAATCAAATATAGACAGGTGGAAAAGCAGGACAATCCAGATGCTCTGTCAAGTCTACCACTACCAGGAAATAAAGATATTGCTGATTAGAGCCTGAAAATTATGCACCTTTCCTGGGACCACAAAGTTCTGGTGTCAGCAGGTCAGGGTGCTGAACACTACTTGGAATGTCCCGCTTTTGAGCTGAGAAATGGACTTGGTCCTGAGAGAGAGGACCAGTCATGGAAACTGTCCAGAATTATGCTCTTACCTGTCCAGAGGTGGGAATTATCGCTATCAGATGTTTAATGTGGAGAAAGAGAATTGTTATTCCTCTCCCATTAAGAGGAATGGTGCTAGAATAAATGCACCAAAGGCACTCTGGTGGAGTGCAAATGAAAGAGATAGCCAGGAGCTATTTTTGGTGGCAGAACGTGCACTTCCAGATTGAGGAGGAAGTGGGATCATGCAAATTCTGTGCTTTAGTAAGAAAGGTGGCACCGTTGCCAGCCCTTTAACCATAGCAATGGCCTCAAACACTATGGCAGTGGATTTACATTGACTGATAGAGGAACAGATGCTATTAATCTGGATGCCCATTCTAAATGGCCCATGGTGGTGGTAATGAAGTCAGTATCAGCAGGAGCAACGATAGCCCTACTGGATGAATGAAGGGCTTGTGCCAAAACGTCAATTCTCCTGCTCCTCAGATGCTGCCTGACCTGCTGTGCTTTTCCAGCACCACATTCTCAACTCTGATCTCCAGTATCTACAGTCCTTACTTTATCCTGGATGAAATATTTGCCAAGTTTCAGAATTGTAGGGTTAAGCAAAAATCTCAATTGCTTTGAGAAGATTCCTCACCATTCTGGGCTTCTACCAGAATCTTGGAGATTGTTTTTCAAAATTAAACTTAACAAAAATAAAACTAGCAGCTGAGCTATGCTGCTAGTCTAGAAACTGGGGACACCTGTTCACATCTCAGCTCCACAAGGTTAAAAAAAAATCACACAACACCAGGTTATAGTCCAACAGGTTTATTTAGAAGTACAAACTTTTGAAGTGCTGCTCCTTTGTCAGGTCTACTCTACAAGAACAATGATCAAACCTTTATGACAAACTGAATTCAGACAACATGGAGTCTCTACAAATTCCAAGACACAGGAAAATCGATGCTTTTGCCCGAAATGTTGATTTTCCTGCTCATCGGATGCTGCCTGACCTGCTGGGCTTTTCCAGCACCACTTTAATCTTGACTCTGATCTCCAGCATCTGCAGTCCTCACTTTCGCCCCTGACAAATTCAAGACCTCCAACTTCAATGGATATTTAATCACAAACACCTACTCTAATAATCAGGAAGACCAATTCATCACATAAGTTAAAAATCACACAACTCCAGATTATAGTCCAACAGATTTATTTGGAGGCACTAGCTCTCGGAGCACTGCTCTTTCATCTGGTAGCTGTGAAGTATAAAATCGGAAGACAGAATTTAGAGTAAACGTTTACAGTGTGGTGCAACTGAGATGATATATTGAAAAGAGCTGGATTGTAAACTTTTGCTCTAAATTCTGTGTCTTCGGATTTTATATTTCACAACCACCTGATGAAGGAACAGGGCTCCGAAAGCTATTACTTCCAAATAAATCTGTTGGACTATAACCGGGTATTGTGTGATTTTTAGGAGAAAGTGAGGGGTGCAGATGCTGGAGATCAGAGCTGAAAAATGTGTTGCTGGAAAAGCGCAACACGTCAGGCAGCATCAAAGAAGCAGGAGAATCGACGTTTCGGGCATAAGCCCTTCCTCAGGAATTGTGTGATTTTTAACTTTGTCCACCCCAGTCCAACATCGGCACCTCCAAATCATTACAGAAGAAACAACAAAGCGATTATTGTAGGAAACCAGATGTGATGGGGAGGTAAATGGCATGCAATTTTGTATAATGTAGGCCCTCCTCATTTGAGTTATTCCCCACAGCTACCACCAGGAGAAGGATCACAGATAGTTAACGCTCTGAGAAACGAGACATACCGACACAGGCCTGTTCCTTGCCAGGGAAACCAGCGGTGCAACCCCCGAAAACTACCGACCTGACCGGCACCACAAGGCCTCAAGCACATCCTGAGGTGAAAACCAGCTCACAATAATCACCAGATTATAAGAAGAATCAAATACTCACCAGGTAATTCCAATACGAATCCTACTGCATCAGCGGACTCAACGCAGCCTGAAGGCCTACACCGTCTATAATCCTCAGTAAAGCACCCACTACGGCAAGCGGGAACAGCCACTTGTGTTTCAGGATCGCGAATTCACCCAAGTGGTGAGCTTAATTTCCGAAATCCCAAAGTTTCGAACCTTGCTAACCGGGAGTGGGAGTTGGGTGGTTACAGAGCAGGGAACCCTAAGGGTAGGAAGCCGAAGGAATAGTTTCTATGATAAAGACCTAATATTTAGTTCCAATAGTGTTTAACTTGTATTCAATTTAATAGTGTATCTAATCACTGTCCTCTGTATAACTGTGTTGATTTCACTGTTTTATTGCACTTGCCTTTTATTTCTTGTGTTATACATTTGTATTTGATTAACGCAGAGATCCTTTTGCCCTGAAACACCTGTCTACTGCCTTCTTCATTTCACATTTCCTGTAATAAATCCAGTGTCAGAACCAGGGATGTGGGGGTGATTTGAACTGCCTAAAAATCAGCAAATTATTGATCGCCGGATCTGCTCAGATGAGGAGGAACGTGATGGACACCTGGAAGTACTCAAGGATGTCCTCACAAGAACGGGGTACGATGCTCAACTCATCGACCGCCAGTTCCGACGTGCCACAGCAAGGAACCATAATGACCTCCTCAGGAGACAGACACATGCTGCAACTGACAGGGTACCCTTCGTTGTTCAGTACTTCCCAGGAGCTGAAAAACCATGTTCTTCATGACCTGCAACACATTATCAATGAGGATGAGCACCTCACCAAGACCTTCCCCACACCTCCACTACTTGCCTTTAAACCACCGCCAAACCTCAAACAGATCATTGTTCGTAGCAAGCTGCCCGGCTCTCAGGACAACCCCATACAACCCTGTCACGGTAGATGCTGCAAGACGTGTCAGAGTGTGGACATAGATACCACCATTACACATGGGGACACCTCCCACCTTGTACATGGTAGATACTCATGTGACTCAGCCAAATTCTATCTTATACGTTGCAGGCAAGAATGCCTGGAGGCATGGTACATTGGGGAAACCGAGCAAAGGCTACACAACAACGGATGAATGGGCACCACACAACAATCAACAGACAGGAGGGTTCCCTCCCAGTTGGGGAACACTTCAGTGGTCCAGGACATTCAGCCTCGGACCTTCGGGTGACCATCCTCCAAGGTGGACTTCGGGACAGGCAGCAGAGAAAAGTGGCTGAGCAGAGGCTGATAGCTAAGTTCGGTACCCATAGGGAGGGACCTTGGGTTCATGTAACATTACAGCTGACCACTAAACACACACACAGATACTCCTACAAACACACACTCTCACATACACATGAGCCGAAAATGTGTTACTGGAAAAGCGCAGCAGGTCAGGCAGCATCCAGGAAACAGGAGAATCGACGTTTCGGGCATAAGCCCTTCTTCACTTTCTCCTCACATACACATGGACACACATCCACACAGACGCGCACACAGACACCCACACACACCCTTACAGACACACACATTCCCACACTCACACATGCACCCCCTCACAGACTTAAGACACTCTGCAAAAAACTATACACACACATACACTTTCTCATACTCACAACCCCCAACCCAGACAGACACACACACAGACAGACAAAGACCCACATGCACACATATGTTTTGTGGGGTGAATTTGTACTTGCAGGGTTACATTGTACTTTGCTCAAAAACTGCATGCATTCATGTAGAACTCTGAGCTCAAAAACTGCATGAATTTATGTAAAAGTCCGTTATCTCACTTTTTAGGTTAGAATCAATCTAAGCATCATGGCATAGACAGAGAACACAGGGGGCCAACACCTTCAATATATTGTCTAGCTATCACCATTGTTAACAGTTTACACATGAAAGAAGTGAAACTATCACTGTACTCTAACAGATGAAAGGCTTAACAGATGAAAGGCTTAACAGACAATCAATTTTTCAATGTATAATTTCAGTTACATCACACTGTAAATTTTTGCTATAAATTCTGTGTTACGATTGAGCCCTCCACTATCACCTGATGAAGGAGCATTGCTCTGAAAGCTAGTGTGCTTCCAATTAAACCTGTTGGACTATAACCTGGTGTTGTGTCATTTTTAACAGAATCCCTACAGAATCCCAAACAAGTCGTGAGTAACAATTATCCACAGTTTGTGGTGTAAGAGTTTGAGGATTACCTGGAAAATTACAGTATCATAATTGTGAGATCGGCTCCATATCAACTGGCAAAAAAACAGCCAGGTGGAGAGATTTATCCAAACTCTGAAGCAGGGCTTTAACACTCAAAAGGGAAGGTGTAACTAGGATGGTGAATTATCAGCATGTACAGGTACACATCACATGCAATGACCCAGTGCTCACCAGTGTCCTTAATGTTCAGCTGCCAGCTGAAACTATAGAGTCACAAGGTCTACAGCATGGAAAAAGGCCCAACTTGACCAAGCCACCCAATTTTCACAATTAAACCAGCCCTGTTGCCCATGTTTGGTCCATATCCCTGTGTACCTAATCCCATCTGTGTACCTGTGTAAATGTTTCTTAAATTATGAAATTGTGCTCGCTTCCACCACTACTTCTGGCTGCCCATTCCAGACACCCACCATCTGTGTGATAAAATTGCCTCTCCAGACCCTTTAGCATCTCTCCCCCTCCCTGAAACGTATGCCCTCTAGTTTTAGACTCCCTCACCACGGGATAAAGATGTCTATCTTATCTGTGCCTCTCATCATTTTGTATACCTCTATAAGGTCACCACTTATACTGCAGGGAAAAGGTCCCAGCCTATCTAACCTCTCCTTATAAGTTATATCTTCTAGTACAGATTGTATCTTAATAAATCTTTTCTGCAATCTTTCTAGTTTTATAATATTCTTTCTATAGTAGGGCAATCAGAAACTGCATGCAGTACTCCAGATATAACAACTTGTACAGCTGCAACAAGACGTCCCAATTCCTATACTCAATCCTCTGATCAATGAAAACAAGCACAGGGAAAGCCTTCTTCACTTCACTTTCAAAGCTATGAACTTGTACTGTGAGATCACTTTGTTCTACAACACTCATTGGGGCCCTGTGTAGGTCCTGCCTTGGTTTGACCAACTAAAATTCAACACCTGACATTTATCTAAATTAAACTCGATCTGCCATTCCTCAGACCACTGGTCCATTTGATAAATTCCCACATAACTTTCATCATTGTCCATTACACCATCAATCTTGGTGTTATCCACAAACGTACTAAACATACGTCCTAAATTCTTATCTAAATCATTCATATAAATAATGAATAACAGTGGACCCAGCACCGATTCCTGTGGCACACTGTTGGTCACAGACCTCCAGTCGAAAAAAACAAGCCTGTACCACTAACCTCTGCCTTTTACCTTTAAGCCAATTTTGTATCAAATTGGCCAACTCTCTCGGGATCCTGCAAAATTTAACCTTACTCATCAATCTACCATGCGGTACTTTGTCAAAGATCTTGCTAAAGTCCATCTAGACAACTTCTAACACACTACCCTCATCTACTTTCATGATAATCCCTTCAGAAAACTCAATCAAATTCATGAGACACGATTTCCAAATACAAAGCCATCCTGACTATCCCAAATGAGTCCTTGCCTCTCCAAATGCCTGTAGGTCCTATCTTTCAGAATTCTCTCTCACAACTTACGCACCACAGAAGTTAGGCTCACTGGTCTATAGTTTCCAGGCAATTCCCTGCAATTTTTCTTAAATATTGGCACAATGTTAACCATTTTTCCAATCTTCAGACACTTCACCCGTGGCTGTTGATGATACAAATATCTCCACTAGGAGTCCCTGCAATTTCCTTTCTCGACCCCACAAAGTCCTGGGATACATTTCCAAATTTCCTGGGGATTTAGAACATAAAACAGTACAGCACAGGAATGGGCCCTATGGCCCACAATGTTGTACCAAATATGACGCTAATGAAACTGATCCCTTCCGCCTGACCTTAGTCCATATCCCTCCATTCCTTGCATATTCATACGCTTATTTAAAAGTCCTTTAAATGCCCTTATCGCTTCTGCCACAACCACCAGTGCTGGCAGCACGTTCCAGACTCCTACCACTCTCTATATAAAAATTTGCTCTTCGCATCTCCTTTGAACTTCCCCCCCTCACCTTAAATAAGTGTCCCTAGAATTAGATCTTTATTTAACTTAATGCATTTTAAGACTTACAGCACCTCCTTCTGTAGTGTGGACTAGAACATAGAAAAGTACAGCACAGAACAGGCCCTTTGGTCACGATGTTGTGCCGAGGTTTAATCCTAATATAAAATATAATTACTTAATCTACGCATCCCTCAACTCACTGGTCTCCATGTGCCTATCTAGCAGTCGCTTAAATGTCCCCAATGTCTCTGCTTCGACCACCACAGCTGGCTACGCATTCCACTCTCTGCATAAAGAACATACCTCTGACATCTCCTCTATACCTTTCTCCTAATATCTTAAAACTATGACTCCTTCTACCAGTCAATTCTGCCCTGGGGAAAAGTCTCTGGCTATTGACTCGATCTATTCCATTCATTAACTTGTATACCTTGTTAGCGCGGATGAAATGATATCAGTCCGAGCCCAGAGTGCGGTTCAACAATCGGTAACGTTTATTGCTACAGTAACGCCGGCGGAGACCAACCGAGGTCTGAATCTCGGCTGCTCTCCTGTTCCCGCGCGCTGCTACATATTATATACTTTTAGTTGTCAGGATGTGTGGAATTTGAGGATGAATGGGATGATAGTTCCCCATCATCACTGGAGTAGGTGTAAATAGAATGTTTCCTGCCGTCCCAGGAGAGTTGCAGGGCACGCACTTTAGGGTGCTAATTGGTTTATGTAAAACGGGTCCGGGTATTATCTGCTTGTCTCTCTTTGTGAGGGCAGGGGCTAGCACCCCCCTTTGTTCCCTTGGGGTGTTGGTGTGTATTGGTCTGTCTGTTCCTGTCTGGTGGATACCTGTCCTTTGTGTCAGGGTGGCTCCGTATCGATGGGTATGGGTGTGTTTCAGTCAGTCTCTTGATGTGATTAGGAGATGGGTTTCCATATTAATTAATTCCGGAGTTTTGGTCCAAGAGTTATGGGTAGTGTTGGTATAGTGTGGATTTTATCTGTCCTCTGTCTCCTATCTCCCGGTCACGTGGGCGGACCGGCAGCTGCTGAGTTCTGTGGGTTTAAAGCTGCGACTGCTGTTTAAAACACAAAATGAATTCCTATAGTTTCCTGATGTAGGCAGTCCCGTGGCAAAAGCAGGGCGGCTCTGATGCCCGCTTGCAGTCCCCCCTTTCGGCAAGGGGTTGGACACGTCCACACCCCCGATGCCGATATTTTAAAAGTCGGCTCCTCGCCCGGTACATTCCGTCGGCCGTCATGCTGCAGTCATGGGGCCTTTGGATAGTCCCGGGAGAAAGTCACATTAACTCGAGCCCTGTGAGCTCACGGTACCTGATCGCCCGCCAGGAGTCGATGGCGTGGAGCACGGTCTTCCTGGCCTTTCGTTTTTTGTGCTGGCGGCATGAAT
>NC_057718.1:72365375-72375963 GCF_004010195.1 Chiloscyllium plagiosum | reverse complement strand
CTGTCCTTGCTGATTGAGTTGGTGCTGTCTGGTGTTTGTGTTAGTGAGGCCAGTGTTTCTTTGGCCAGGGTGATGTTTATTAATGTGAATAGGGCCATCATGTTGAAGAAATCATGACCACGTCATCACCCACTTTGGTGTCTTTGATGTTCAGGAATTGCTGGGTGGAGTGGATGGAGTGGCGTGAGTCTTCTATTAGGTATTCCGGTTGATGTTGAAATGCTGGGAAATGAGACTACGGATCTGATTGGGGGTCCCTGGTTTGTGTACCTTTGGTAACCTGTAGAAATGGAGTGTGTTGGATCTACCAGGTTTCATTCTTTGTTAATTTCACCTGCCTTGTGGGGTTTCTTCAGTGCAGCTGTCATTCGGTTTTCTAGCTGTGGAGTCTGATCCATCGCCTCCTGTTGGTAGGTGTTGGTATCTGCGAGTAGTGTGTTTGCTTTTTCAATGTACTATGTTTTGTTCAGGATGACGGTGATGCACTCTGTCTGCCGGTATGATTACAGCATTTCTGTCTTTTCTGAGTCCTTCCAGGGCTTTCCATTCCAGTGTGTTGAGAGTGTACCTTTCTTTCTTCCTGCTTAGTGTTGGTGCTACAGTCTGTCTGATGGCCTGCTGGATTTCTTACTTAAGTCCATTGTCTTTCAGGGTTGATTCCAGTGCTGCTAGAAAGTCCATTTTGTCCACGTGACTGTAGTTGTAGCTCATCCCTCGTACTAAGACTGCTTTTTCTGTGTATGTGAATGGTCGGTCCCACAGGTTTTTTTTTATCCAAGCTTCTGAATTGTCTGTTGCTTGTGAATTTGTCCAGGTTTTTCTTGAAGGGCTAGTCTTTTCTTTGTCTTGGTCCACTGTTGTTTAGTGTTGATGACTCGGTCTAATGTACTTGTCAACTCATGGTCAGTTATGTTGGTATACAGAGCTTTTTGGCGCAAAGCTTCCCATTCGTATTTGTGGAGTCGGTTGTGGGTATCATTTCTTGTAACATTCTGCGGCATTTTGTTCTACTGTTCTTCTGACTTGTTGGGTGCTGAGAGGTGGTTTGCATTTGACACATCATGGTAATACCTGTTTCCAGAGGCATTCATGTCGGAAATACACTTGTTCGCGGATGGCATTGGTTTCCCATCTTCAAACTAGTTTGAGCATATTGTGCCCATAGGCGTTTGCAGATTTTTTGAAGGAACTTACTTGTTACCAGCATGTGTGTTTTCTTTCTCTAAAGTGACATCATCAATTGCGAGTACACGTCCTGAGGTCTGCCATTGTGGATGCTATGTGGATTTACATGGACAGAGAAGGACAAAGGATGATGTTTTGGGGAAATGAGCTTGTATGGGACTATAAATGTTCATGGGGATAATTGGGGTATAGGGTGAGACGGGTCTGAGGAGTTATGGAGGATAGTAGGTGAGCATAGGATAGCACAAAGGCTATAAATGACCATGTCACTGGCTAAATAAGCAGAGGGAGTTTGAGGGACTGTGGTGGAGGATTGTTGAGTAAATTGTCTTAGTGACACATGGAAAGTATTAAGGGCCATGGGAATGGATAAAAACAAATCGAATGGCTTGAATGAGGGGGAGTGAGCGGGAGGGATATTTTATGATTTCTTCTTTATCTTTAAACTCTCTAAAGTATGAGAGCCCGAAGACAAGCTTTCCATCTACCTGCATCAGGAACTCTCAGCCTCTGAGGCTGGATGGCCGAGGAATAAACTCTCTCCCAAAGTGTAAGAACCAGGAAATATTGAGGAGGAAAAAAAATGGGCACTGACAATGGGAGAAAAGTCTATTCAATCAGGCAGAATCAATGCAATTGTGAAATTGAAACTGTGGTGGACAAATTTAAATAGAGAATTATTTTAAGGATGAAGAAGCATTTTCATTCAGAAAGATAGGAGGCATGGGATACATGGAAATTTGGCGTCTGACTACAGTATTGGCTGGTTGAAAGGGGACAGCAAGTGGTAGTGGATGTATAGTTTTCCGCCTGGAGATCAGTGGCCAGTGGTGCCCCGCAGTAATCTGTTCTTGGGCCTCTGTTATTCGTAGTTTTATAAATAACTTGGATGAAGAAGTGGAAGGGTGGGTTAGTAAGTTTGTTGATAACACAAAGGTCAGTGGTGTTGTAGATAGTGTCAAGGGGTGTTGCAGGCTACAACAAGACATTGACAGGATGTAGGGCTGAAAAGCTCTGGGCTGAGAAGAGATAGATGGGGTTCAACCTGGATAAATGTGAAGCGATTCATTTTGGAAGGTCAAATTTGAATGCTGAATACAGGGTATAGGGTGAGATTGGATTCTTGGCAGTGTGGAGGAACAGCAGGATCTTGGGGTCCAGGTACATAGATCCCTCAAAGTTGCCACCTAAGTTGATAGGGTTGTTTAGAAGACATGTAGTATTTTGGCTTTCAGTAACTGGGGATTGAGTTTAAGAGCTGCGAGGTTTTGCTGTAGCTCTGTAAAACCCTGGTTAGACCACACTTGGAATATTGTGCCCATATCTGGTTGCCTCATTATAAAAAGGATGTGGATTCTTTAAAGGGAGTGCAGAGGAGATTTACTCGGATGCTGCCAAGATTGAAGGGCATGTCGTATGAACAGAAGTTGAGTGAGCTAGGGCTTTTCACATTGGAGAGAAGAAAGAAGAGAGGTGACTTGATGGTGGTGTACAAGATAATCAGAGGCGTAGATAGCCTCTCGTTCTCAGCACTGAAATGTCTATTTCGAGGGGTCACAATATTAAGGTGATTGGAAGAAGGTTTAGGGGAGATGTCAGAGGTAGGTTCTTAACACAGAGAATGGTGGGCGTGTGGAATGCACTTCCAGCGGTGATAGTAGAGTCAGAAACCTTAGGGACATTTAAGCAACTGCTGTACAAGCACATGGATGGCAATAAATTGAGGGGTGTGTAGGTTAGATTGATTTTAGATTAAAATAAATGCTTGGCACAACATTGTGGGCTGAAGGGCCTGTACTGTGCTGCACTGTTTTATGTCCTATCACAGCGCTTCACTGCCCAAACTCCTCAAAGTACCCTTACCCTACACATGCAATCTTAAAACCCTCTAATCATGCCTAAAGTTCCTGCCAGTGACTGTCCCCATATCGAAACTCCTGCTGCCATGTATTAATGCAATATTTCCCATCTCCCATATATGGACAGTTGTTGATACTTGTCTATCCATGGAGCTTCCATTAAATCCACATCTTGAACTCTTCCTCCGCCAAGGAGATGCAAGTCCTGGGCTTCCTCCACTGCCGTGCCCTAACCACCCCATGCCTGGAGAAAGAAGGCCTCGTCTTCCACTTTGGGACCCTGCAACTACATGGGATCAATGTGGATTTAACCAGTTTCCTCATTTCCCTTCTTTTCCCCCCCCCCCCCCATCCCAAATTCAACTTTCCAACTCAGCACTGCCCTCTTGGGCTACCCTATCTGTTCATCTTCGTTCCCATCTATCCGCTCCAACCTCCTCTCTGACCTATCAACTTCACCCTCACCTTCATCTACCTATCGCATTCTCAGCTACCTTTCCCCAACCCCACCTCCCCTCTCAATTATCTCTCAGGCCTCTTGGGCCACATGCCTCAATCCTGATGAAAGGTTTATGCTTGAAACGTCCATTCTCCTGCTCCTCAGATGCTGCCTGACTGGTTGTGCTTTTCCAACACCTCACTCTTCGACCTTTTGAGCTGGCAACTGATACATGGGTACCTCACCCTTATCTCAAGTTTTCCTCCTCTGCTTAAATGTCATTGATGCATAGGTACTGCACTCATGATTTCTGATTGCATAATTTCTGCCTTTCGGTTGATATAATAATAGGTCTGGCCTGACTGAATTCATGAAAATGTGGCTATTATCAGGTCTTGGTCCATGCTGAGCTGTCCTGGATTCCTTGCCCTTTTTCTCAGATTTCCTTAAGCTAAGATGAGAACTTGAAGTCTGAATCTTTTGGTTTCTTTTCGTTAAATCAATCAAATTTATAACTGAGATCTTTTTGTTGAATGCTGTCGAAACTTCATTAACAAACTCTGTTTCAGTCAACCTTTTGCCTGGACTAGTGTTGCGCATCAATACTCCAAAGTGTTCTGCCACTCACTGTATAATTTTCACCTGTACTTGAACTTCCAAAATGCATCACCTCACATTTGTCTGGATTAAACTCCATCTTCCCGTTTTTCTGCCCATGCCTCCAACTAATCTGTATCGTTCTGTATCCTCTGACAATCCTCCTCACTATCTGCAACTCTACCAATCTTTGCATCATCCATAAACATATTAATTAAGCCAGCTACATTTTTCTTCAAATTATTTATGTAGATCATGAACAGCAGAGGCCTATGGAGCACCACTAGTCATAGTCCTCCATTCCGAAAAGCATCCTTCCATTGCTACCCACTGTCTCCTATGGCTATTTGTATCCATTTTGCCAGCTCATCCTGATACCATGTGACTTCACTTTTTGTACCAGTCTGCCATGAGGGACCTTGTCAAAGGCTTTACTGAAGTCTGTGCAGACAACATCAACTGCTTTTTCCTCATCAATCATCTTCATCACCTCGTCAAAAAGTCTCTGTAATCGCAATAATGTCATTTAACATATTTTAAAAGATGCAGGACAGATTCGTGAAGTAGAGTCGCCTGATGAGTTGGAGAAGTTGAAGCTCATTGGAGAAGCAAAAGCTACAAGATTTGATTGAACTGCTCAAAATTATGAAAAACCTGGTCAGGAAGATTGCAAGCCAAAAACCACTGATATACAGTAATTGGCAGAAGAGACAATGATGATTGAAGGAAAGACAGTTTTATGTATGATTGGATCGAGAATGAACTAATTGTGTTATAGGCAGATTCAGTCAATGCCTCCTAATGAAACTGCTCAGTTATCTGAAGAGATATTCATGAGATTACGCATTAGCTCTGCAAAGGTTATGGAGGGTGAGGGGGTTGGTAATGTACAATGGATGAGAGTGGTTCTTGCAGAGTCAACATGGACATGATCAGATGAATGGCCTTTTACGCTGTAACCATCCTGTGTTTTAAAAGGCTGTAAATTGGTCCTATATTAGAAAAGTTTCGATCTGCCAGATTTGTGCTTTTCATAAAAAAATTGTGTGAATCAATTTAATTCTTGACCTAATGATAGTGCTCTTCTGAATTTAAAATGCTAAAATTCTTTTATTTTCTAAATACTTTGGCAGGAAGAATTGGACAATATGCTGGGCCAATTATTGTAGGGTAAGTTTTTGAATGATCACTTGACTGTATTGTGTTGCTTTGTTTGTTTTTGAATGCGAGTATTAAAACCAGTGCAGTCATGACAGGCCTGTGGTCTCTACCTGTGGTGTTATAATTCTATGATTCTTGGAACTGAAACTTAACTTTCAATGCTATGTATTTCATGTCCTTTGTAAAAGAGGCCTCTATTTGTATTTTTCAATTGCTTTTTGTACCTGTCTACTACTTTTGATGATTTGTGTACTTGAACTCCAAAGTCTTTTTCCTCCTATAGTACTGAGTTTCACATCATTTAAGAATTTCTCCAATCAGTCTGTCTTGGATGAAAAATGAATGATTCTCATTTTGCCATATTGGAGGACATTAAACAATTTTTCCACTCATTCATTTAACCTATGAGTGCTGTTTAGCTTTCTCGTGCTCCTTTCTGCACAAGTTGATGCCTATCCTGACCTAGATAGTTGATAGTTAACCAAGAACTAGATAGTTGTCCCCTTGATGCAACCCCTAGAGCAATAAGCTATCAGTAACCAAGGACAAAGGTCTTAGACTCCAATTGTTGGTAGTAAACGTCCACTAGGGACAGATTCTTTGGACATTGTCTTTGCTTTTGACACAGAGGCAGGAAACATCTGATCTGTTTCAGATAAATGAAATTGCAGCCTGATTCCAGCATGACATTGTCAACTCCTTTGACTCTGAGCAGTGTTAGTTGAGTACTGGCCCAACAAGGATGGATTTCCCAAACTACCACAGTGTTGGTGATAGCCATATACCCAAACCAGCTGGTAGTCAGTAGGTATCAGCCTTCTCTCCGAATCAGAAGGCCACAGATTTAAATCACCGGATATTGATGATAATAGATTCAGTGACAGCAACTTCATTCAATGGAAAATACTAATAGCTCCGAAAAATAATGATAAATCTAAGGGCTAGATTTGATGAAGAATTGAAGGATATTAATATGTATGAAACAAAAACGCACCAGCGATTTGCATACAATTTAAAGGAGGTAAATTCTCTGGACCTGGTGGTTTGGGCCATGTTAATTGGAAGGTGGCATATGTAATCCCACTGTTTTAGAACGAAGGAAGAGAGCAAAGGCAAAACTACAGATGTGTTGACCTAACATTGGTAGGAAGGAATCTACAATGAAGGGTACAACAGCAGAACAGTTAAAAAATAAATGATAGGACTGAGCTGAGTGAAGATAGACTTAATGGAAATTTATGCTTGTCAAACTCGGATCATTGTAGCTCGCAGAATATATGAATGTGCGAATTACGAGCTGCAGTAGACCATTCAGCTCTTCAAGCCTGCTCCACCCCTAGAGGATAATGGCTGATTAGTTTGTGTTATACATTGCACCTTCACATGCATCCCCATAACCTTAGATTCTTGTTAGGCAAAGGAATCAATCTACTTCTGCCTTAAAGATATTCAATGGTCCTGCCTCCACTATCTTCTGAGGCAAAGCTTTCCAAAGCTGCACAATCTTCCAAACAAAACTCTCTCCATTTTTATCATAAAAGGGTAATCTCATTGTTCATTCACAGAAGTAAATAAACATCTTTCTACATCCATCTTGTCCAGACCATTCAGATTAATAGAAACTTCAATCAATTCACCCTTTGCTATTCTAAACTCTGGTGAAAATAAGATCTGCCTGTCTAATGATTCCCCATTAGACAGTCTGCTCATTCTGGGTGTCAAGATTAAAGTGATGCTGGAAATGCACAGCAGGTAAGGCACCATCAAGGAGCAGGAAAATCGATGTTTCGGGGAAAAGCCCTTCATCGGGAATGTCATTTTTGCCTGAAACATCGGTTTTCCTGCTCCTCGGATGCTGCTTGACCTGCTGTGCGTTTACAGCATCACTCTAAATTTGATTCTAATCTCCAGCATCTGCAGTACCCACCTCTGCCTGTCATTCTGGGTGTCAATCTAGTTAACCTTCTGTGAATTGCCTTTAATGCATTTTCATTCTTCTTTAGGTGAGGATGTCAAAACTGAGCGCAGTATTCAAGATGTAGTCTCACTAGCACTCTGTAACTGAGGCATAACCTTTTATAATTAGAGATCCATGGAGTCCATGTCCATAGATCCTTCAAAGCTGCCACCCAGGTTGATAGGATTGTTAAGAAGGCATATGATGTGTTTGCTTTCATTAGCAGGGGGATTGAGTTTAAGAGCTGCGAGGTTAGTCTGCAGGTCTGTAGAGTTACCAGGCTGCTGCCTGGACTGGAGGGCATGTCTTATGAAGAAAGGCTGAGAGAGCTATGACTTTTCTCATTGGAGGGATGAAGGATGAACGGTGACTTAATAGAGGTGTACAAGATGTTGAAAGGCATAGATAGAGTGGATAGCCAGAAACTTTTTCCCAGGACAGAAATGGCTATCACAAGGGGACATAAATTTAGGGTAATCAGAGGAAGGTTTAGGAGAGATGTCAGAGGTAGGTTCTTTACTTATATAGTGTGGAATGCACTGCCAGCGGTTCTAGTAGAGTCAGATACATTTGGAACATTTAAGCGACTGCTGGACAAGCACATGGATGGCAATAAATTGAGGGGTGTGTAGGTTAGTCTGATTTTTGAGTAGGATAAAAGGCCAACACAACATCGAGGGCCGAAGGGCCTGTGCTGTGCTGTACTGTTCTATGTAATCTCCTGATGCTCTTCCAACCTATTTGACCACAGCATAAATAATTTCCCTGCCTCCTTCAATTCCAAATACATTAACATCTGATTGCTGCTAGATCCTCTGATTTTCTCCAGCACTTTGTTTTTGCTGTCTTCTATCTTGATGGTACTTATAGAGTGAAGGACATACTGGATCTTGACAGTACATATTGAGATATATGCAATTCTGCTGCGAGCTTGCCATGATATAATAAGTAGATGGGTGGTGACGAGGTCAAGTAAGTTTTCCCCTTTATTTGTTCTCTTACTATCTCCTGCAGGCCCAGTCTGTCAAATATGCTCCTCAGAACTGAGCTATCTTAATTCCGAACTGCTACCAAGCAAATCATCATGATGGACGCTGAAGTCCTTCACCAATTGTATATCCACATGTTCACAAGATTCAGCTATTTTTTTCTACATATTGGGTTGATACTGAAGTTTATAAAACTTGCACTTGCAAGGTTTTAGTTGGGCCTGACTATTCGGGTATTGAAAGACCATTTTAGTTTGTTGTATTTTCAAGAACTTTCTGTTGGCTCATTTAGCATCTAGGTATGGAAAGGTTTTATGAAGAAATTGAATGATTAAAGTAACCCTTGAAAAGAATAACATTGTTTTGCAATTTGTTGAAGTGAATTAACCTTTTCGCTTGCCTACTTTAGTGGCTGCATATTCATTTCCTATGAAACTCTGGTACTGGGAGAAAGCGTGACGCTTGACACACAAGCTGTAGAACAAGAAAAGCTGAAGTCGTATGTCTATGTGTATCCCATTCTACTAGAAAAGCAAGGATTGGAGGGTGAGTCCTATCATTTATGTTAAATTCACTACTTTGGAGTCATGTATAACATTTGTGCAAGCGTGGCCTTGTTACTATTGACATTATTCCAGTGACCCCCTAACTTTTGAGCAATTTTGTTTTGTAATTTGTTCGTGGAATGTAGAAGTTTAGGGTATGGATTCAAATATAAATCAGGTCCGTAAAGACAGCAGATTTCCTTCCCTAAAGGCTATTAGTGAATCAGTTGTATTGTTTTGCATTGCATTTGTTGTAATATTTAAAAATCTATTTTTCAATAAAAATGTTTAAAAAAAACAATTCAAAACAATACAAAGAAGGAACACCAAAAAAATGTAAAAAACCCAAACTGCCCTCCTGTACAAATGAATAAATATGTATAGAAAAATACATATTTAAAAAAAAAACAACTAACTATTTAACTAAATAAATAATAATCAACAACAAACTAATAAATAATAATAGCTCAGCCAAACAAAACACTCACTCTTGAATATCGAGAGCATTAGTTTTACATATTCATACATTCGCAGTTCCCCCTCTCTGGATATTGGACTTGTAAAGCACAATCATTACGGCTATGTAAAAGACCTTATTAGTGTGGCAGACAAATCTGTCTCTAGGTATTCCAAAAAAGGCCGCCAGTGAGGATGTTGGAAAGTTTTTTTTCTTATGCGCATCTACAGGGAACTGGGCAGGCCAAGAAGAAGATCGGGTCCTTCTCCACCCTTCTGAAATCCCCTCCATTGCACCTGCCACAGCACTCCGGTATGTTTGAAGCCTATCACAGGACCAATGGGTAAGAGTGCCCATACCAACTTTGTACTTGGGACATGTTGAAGATACCCCTGGTTTAAATTTTGACAAATGATTCCCGCCTCAGGCGACTGATTGTGTGGAGTTTGCACATTCTCCCTGTGTCTGCGTGGGTTTCCTCCGGGTGCTCCGCTTTCCTCCCACAGTCCAAAAATGTGCAGGTCAGGTGAATTGCCATGCTAAATTGCCCGTAGTGTTAGGTAAGGGTTAGATGTAGGGGAATGGGTGGGTTGCGCTTCGGCGGGGCGGTATGGACTTGTTGGGCCGAAGGGCCTGTTTCCACACTAAGTAATCTAATCTAATCCGGAGCCAAGTGGACCCTGTGGAGAATCTTCAACTGTAAAGCACGGGCTCTAATGCAAATTGATATCTTACTTGCATTTTCAGAAACATCTTCCCATGCCTGTGAGGAGACCTCAACACCTCGCGCTCTCTCCCACACACTGCAGAGTCGTTTGAACTCCTCTAAGGCTCCTCCCCCCTCCCAAATTGATGATATAAAGTGCAGACAGAAAGTGCACTCTTTGCACTCAGCACCCTCCTGTCTATTTTGGATTTGTAGAGATCAGTCAAAAGTGTAGTCTTGTTTTAAATACAATCCCTAACTTTGAAAGAAAGAAAGGGGTCCCTTGTAGATAGCTAACTGATCAAATGACATCATTGTGTCTCCCTCAAATAAATCGCCCATGCAAGACATACCCGTAGCTGCCAATTGTTTGAATCATGAATCGATCATCCCCGATTGAAAACCTGGCATACCCACTATAGGTGTAAGAGAAGATGTTTTGCCTATATTGCCTTGCCTCTGTCGAATTACCCTCCATGCTTTAACAGTATTGATAACTATTGGGTTATGGCAGTATTCCCTAACTGTCCTCATCTTGTTGTGGTTCTGTTCGCCAAGCTGGGAATTTGTGTTGCAGATGTTTTGTCCCCTGTCTAGGTGACAGCATTTGTAGTGGTTTGAGGAAAGATCACAGAAGCGCTTCACAGGAGGCTCCCAAGCACTGAGGATGTCACTTAGACAGGGGACGAAACG
>NC_057718.1:72346534-72364715 GCF_004010195.1 Chiloscyllium plagiosum | reverse complement strand
GACCAGTTCAGGACAGTAGTTACTTTCCCTAAAAAAGGATCATTAATGAGTCAGATGGGTTTCTCCAACAATCAATGTGTTCATACTCATCATTAGGCTCATAATTCCTGATTTGTTTTAATGGATTCAGATTGCATCATCTGCTGTGTGGCAGGATTCAAACTGCGGTCCACAGAGAGTTACCCAGGGCTCGGGATTCACAGGCCAGCAATAATATCGCTGGGTCCTCACCTCACCCATGGTCTGCTCCATTCTCCACTGATTCTACAACCACTTTAACCACAAACCATTCCATCCTAATGCTTCTGACATTCCCTGACCACACCCAGCTCGCTTACCGTCCCTCAGCAATCAGGCTGTGTATCTGACACCCAGCACCAAGGCACGGGTTAAAATTGCTTGATCGTACCCCACTGATGATGACTGCAGTGAATGAGGGTCACTATAGAGAACCTTCACCCATCTTATAAAGGCTTCGCCCAAACCAAATAGCTCCAGAATATAAAAAAGGTACAGCCACTCAACTTGGTCAAATGCCTTCTCTGCATCTAGAGAAATCCCCAATCCCTGTATTGACTGTTGTTGACATGCTTGAATTATATTATGCGGGTCACTATAGAGAACCTTCACCCATCTTATAAAGGCTTCGCCCAAACCAAATAGCTCCAGAATATAAAAAAGGTACAGCCACTCAACTTGGTCAAATGCCTTCTCTGCATCTAGAGAAATCCCCAATCCCTGTATTGACTGTTGTTGACATGCTTGAATTATATTATGCAGCCTCCTAACACTATTGGAAAATCTATGGCCCTTTATGAAGCCCATCTGGTCCTCTTTAACAATAGAAGGTAACACTCTCCAGCCTTAACGCAATGGTCTTAGAGAGGATTTTGAAGTCTACATTTAAGACTGAAATGGGCTTCTACTAAGGTCCAGGACCTTCCCTTTTTTAAGAATAAGCAAAATATTGGCCCTTCTCAGACATGGCAAGAGACGATCATAACTGTATGAGTCATTGAACATGTTGAGCATCCGGCCTGACAATGTTTATAAATTCCTTATAGAATTCGCTGGGAAGTCCATCATGACCGGGCGCCTTTCCATCCTGAAGCTGCTTCGCAGCCTCCTGCACCTCTTGCTCTGATAAGGGGGCTTTGAGAAAAGACTCTTGTTCGGGTGTCGCTCCAGATCCTTGAAGAAGGACTCCATCTTGACATACCCATCCTCACAACCCTCAGATTGGTATAACTTGGAGTAAAATATCTGAAATGCCACATTCATCTTTTTGGAATCGCATGTTAAGTTCCCAGACCCTTCCCTAATCAATGTAATGGCTTGAGGGGCACTCCTTTTCCTGGGGAGACTTGCCTGGCTTGTCACCACGCTCCTATAACCTTTACTTTGCGAAAGTAAGCTCCTTCTTTGCTGTCTGTGTGAGCACGGAATTCAATGCAGACCTCAGCGTCGTAATCCTCTGTAGCTTGAAAAATGAGGACCTGTCAAAGTAAGCCTTCTCGACTGCCTTCAACTGTGCTTCGAGGAGACTTTGCTGTTCACCCTTCTACTACTTCCTACTAACAGAGTAGGAAATACCTAAGTCGCTGGTATAGGCTTTGTCAGTTTCCCAAAGGAAACCAAGCCTGAGTTAATGCCTAGGAATGCCCGAAATTCCCTAGAGAGGTACTCCACAAACTTATTGTCCTTGCGGATAAAGGGATCCATTCGTAAGTGCCTTGAACCCACTGTAACGTCCTTAATCTTAACCAACAGGTACACTGGAGCATGATCAGGGATAATAATATTACCAATCGTACAAAATGCCATCAAGTCCAGGGTTGCCACGAGGGTCAGAAAAGAATCAATCCTGGTGTGACATCTGTGTGGATTGGAAAAAAATGTGAAATCCCTGCCTGTAGGGTGGAGACGCCTCCAGACATCCATCAACTCTAACTCAACACACGGATCCACTAATTATTTAGTTTGTACAGAGGGTATCGGGGGGCCTTTGGGCAACCTGTCTACTGTGGGATCCATGAGACAGTCAAAATCTCCCCCTATAATGACATGCCGGGACTTGAGACTGATCAATTTAGAGAATGCATCTACCAGAAATTTGAGATGATGAGCCAGAGGGCAATAAACGTTTAAAACACCATATTCTTCCTCATTTATCAGGGCTTTGAGAATTACAAACCTCCCGTGGGTGTCTTTAACTTACTAACTTAAATGGGAGATTCCTCCTAATCAATATAGCCACTCCCCTGCTTCTGGTATTAAAAGATGAAAAATAAACCCATTCAAAGCCATTCTGCTGTAGTTTCAAATGCTCCCTATCATCCCAGTGTGTCTCCTGTAACAAAGCAATATCTACCTTCTCCTTTCTAAGACTTGAAGGTATCTTCTTCCTCTTAAAAGGTGAGTGACTCCCGTTGATGTTCCAGGTTCACCATTTAATTAAGTCATTAGCCATAACGTTCTGCAGTAACATTTAGATTCCAGAGAGGAGGAATTCAAATCACAAATCGCCGAGCCTTAGTGTGGCAAGATCCATCAAACATAAAAACTACATAAATTAAAACCAGAGCTGAAAATGTGTTGCTGGAAAAGCACAGCAGGTCAGGCAGCATCCAAGGAACAGGAGAATCGACGTTTCGGGCATAAGCCCTTCTTCAGGAGGGCTTATGCCCGAAACGTCGATTCTCCTGTTCCTTGGATGCTGCCTGACCTGCTGCGCTTTTCCAGCAACACATTTTCAGCTCTGATCTCCAGCATCTGCAGTCCTCACTTTCTCCTCATAAATTAAAACCACTACAATTATCAAATCTACAAAACTATCAAAGATTATATACAACAAAAACCAAAAAACAGGCCAACATATAAAGCGCCAATGGTGCTGAATAGGGGAATTAACACCCCTGCTCAAAGGGGGAAACTACACATCCCAAAACCCAACTTGCCATCCCGCTGCCAGTACTGCAGTCCGGGTATTTAAATACCTGAACCGGGCATAAACTGCCCATAAGTAGGCATCTAGCCATTTCCCTCCTCCTAGCTAGAGCTGTACCACAAACACAAGCAGAAAAGAATGCTATTCCATGCTGTAATTTCTAGTGAATAAAGACATTTTGAACAAAAAGGTAAGTACCCCATCCATCCTTTGGTATAACTTAACTCAGAAATTGAAAGTGCACATCTCAACTGCCGTCAAACATAGTTTAGACCAGATTTTTACCAATAAAAAGATAGGAGGAGAAAGCTCCGAACGGACTTCCCTGTTTTTTTAAAGGGAAAAGCAAAGATATACCCAAAAACACTACTATTTGTACATACTAAGTTGTTCAGATTAAGTTAATTTGTCCACAAAGTCTCTTGCCTTCTCTGACATGTCAAAGAGATGTACAGATCCATCTAACGTGATCCGAAACACTGCCAGATACTTCAGAGCATGCTGGAACCCAAGCTCCTTCAGTCATCTCATGACGCCTCATAGGATTTTCTTTCCTGGATCATTGCTGCAGAGAGGTCCTGGAAGAACATGATCTTAGAACTCTCGTAAACTAGGGCTTTCGGATCCTTGCCCCGGATTCTGGAAACTTCCATGATTCTCTCCTTATCTCTATAATGATGAAACCAGACCAAGATAGGACAAGGATGTTGATCCAGACCTAACCTCTGCGCCGTGAACCGGTGAGCCCTCTTGATCTTCAAGCCACTCATTCCAGCCTCTAAGTTAAGGAACTTCGGCAACCAGTCCGCAATAAATTCCGCCGGCCACACACCTTTCTTACAGTCCAGCAGACCAATGAACTGAATATTTTTTTCTCCTTCCCCTTTTCTCGAGGTCATCAACTTGGTCAAGCAAATTACAGACCTGCGTCTCCAGGGCTTGGATCCTATTCTTTGAGGAACCAGTATCAACTTCCACCACTGCGACTCTGTGTTCTACCTCATCCATCCTTTTTTCCAGGACTCCCAGTTGCTGTTCATGATTCTGCAGCATGGCCGAGATCAGGGCCAGCTTCTCCTCTATCTGCTTATCCAACAACTCACCGAGATTTCGTGAGCTCCTTCAGCAGGGCCTGGTAAGAAATAGAATCTGAGGATCCTGCAGGCTGGGCCACAGGCCCAGCCTTGGACGCTCTTTCACCCTTCTTTGGCATCCCTGGACAGCAAAAGCCAAAGTAAATTGATTTTTAAGTTTCCTGGGATGCAACAACCTTTCCAGAGTCCCAGGATATCATGGTGATCTGGGTAAGACGGGTTAAAAATTTGTCCCGCTTGTGGTGTAGTGCAACGTGATCTTCCTAGATCGCTGCCACCTTGGATCCCCCAGTTGTGTTTTTGATGACAATTGACAGTGGCTATGTTTTCACCATTAGATTAGCTTTTCATAAAATTCACATTTCTCCATCTGCTTTAGTGGGATTCAGACTAATATCCCTAGAACATTACTAATCCAGTGACAACGCCGTTATTCCACTGCCTTACTGGGGGGGGACATCCTAACAAAAAAATCGCACATCCAAAGAAACACCACTATGCCATTGCCTCCCAAGGAATACAATGCAGTAATTGTAGAAAGCAGTTTTAATTTTAATTATAGCTATAAAAATAACATTCAAAAAGTTAACAAATTTATATTTCAATCATGTCAAGGATCCCGTAATTCTCTTCTGAGCAGTCAAGGGTAAGGGCAATGATGTTTTGCTATACAATATCAAGAGAATTTAGAGTTATGGCAACAAAAATATAAATTGCCAGAGAACTGGAACTGTTCTGAAGAAGACTCACTGGACTTGAAACTTTTACTCTGCTTTCTCTCCACAGATACTGCCAGAACTACTGAGTTTCTCCAGCGATTTATGTTTTTGTTTCGGATTTCCAGCATCTGCAGGTCTTTGCTTTTTGTACACAGACTTATGGGTGGTTGAATGTAGCAATATTCTGATTGCATAAGTGGAAAGACTGCCTTGCTATGATTCCATGTGTTTGCATGTGTGCGAGAGAGAGGCTGTTTGCATGTGTGTGAGAGAGAGGGTGTTTTGAGTCCGCAAGAGAAAGCATGTGTTTGTGTCTATGCGAGAAGGAGAGAGAGTGTTTTTGTGTTTATGCGAGTGAGAACGTCCATGAGAGGGTGTTTGTGTCTGTGCAAGAGAGAGAGCGAGTATGTGCGTCTGTGAGGAGAAAGAGTGCTTGTGTGCGCGAGAGAGTGTTTATCTCTGTGCGAGGGAGAGTGAGGATGTGTGCGCCTGTGAGAAAGAGGGAGTATGTTCGTTTGCGTGAGAGAGGGTCTTTGCGTCTGTGCGAGGGAGAGGTGTTTGTGGCTGTGCAAGAGAGAGAGAGACTGTGTTTGCGTCTATGTAAGAGGGAGAGAGAGGGTGTTTGTGCGAGTGAGAGAACGTGAGAGGGTGTTTATGTCTGTGCAAGAGAGAGAGAGGGTGTTTGTGTCTGTGCGAGTGAGAGAGAGAGAGAGAAGGGTGTTTGTGACTGCAAATGAGTGAGAGAGTGTGTCTGTGCAAGAGAGAGAGAGGGGATGTTTGTGTGTGTTTGCGTCTCTGCGAGAGAGGGAGGGGGTGTTTGTGTCTGTGCAAGAGAGAGAGCGTGTGTCCGTGCAAGAGAGAGAGAGAATGTGCTTCTATGCGAGAGCAAGGGTGTTTGTGTCTGTGAGAGAGAGAGCTGAAGAGTGTGTTTGTCTCTGCGTGCGAAAGAGAGAGAGAGAGCGAGGGTGTTTTGTATCTGTCCAAGAATGAGAGGGTATATGCATCTCCAAGACAGAGAGCGAGAGAGAGGGGTTTTGTATCTGTGCGAGAGAGAAGTTGCTTATGTGTGTGCAAGAGAGAGGGTGTGTCCAGTGACCCTGCCTCAACTTCTGTTTTTGTTTCTACAATGATTGGCAGATTGTATCAAACAACATATTCCTTTGATTATCTGCAGCATGCTAACAATTGTTCAACTAGTCTGTGCTTGCATACCTCAGAATATCGTGCCTGACATTGGTTGCAATTCTACTGTTGGACCACATTTACTGAATAAACCTGAGTGTGCTCAAAATTGAGTCTCAAACTAATTCAAGATTATCATTTGGGCTGACAGTGTGATTCATTTTCATGTGCTAAAAGCTACACATTCATAAACAGGACCCTGCTGTTTTTCGATAAAATGAATTTGTCCATACATAGCACTGCTTTTATTAAGGCAAGTATGATGAACGTAAACTAAGTCAATATTTAGCTTTCCTTTTCACACTACCATCCCGTACAGATATTATAGAAAGAGAGGAACTTGGAATTGTTATTATCACGAGATAAAAAGTACTAAGCGTGAAGGAGAGGAACCCGAGGCACTACACGGGTAGTGCCTCCCACCCGCCCTCCTCCTCTAACCTAATAATAACATCTGTTGTGGCAAGCAGGTAAGTGCTGAATTTTGCTTGTATTATTTGGACACAGTTTTTTTTTAAACAGTTAGCTTTAGAGGGATGGCAGTGAAGGCAGTGCAATGTTCCTCCTGCAACATGTATGAGGTGAGGGATGCCATCGACGTCCCTGCCGATTACACTTGCAGGAAGTGCACCCATCTCCAGCTCCTCCAAGACCGTGTTAGGGAAACTAAGTCATATTTAGCTTTCCTTTTCACACTACCATCCCGTACAGATATTATAGAAAGAGAGGAACTTGGAATTGTTATTATCACGAGGTAAAAAGTACTAAGCAGATTTTTGAGATTGAAGCCAGATCAGAACCCAGGGCCTAATAGCCCAGACATAAAGGAAGTAACAGCAGAGGTAGTGAATCCATTGATTACAATATTTCAAAAATGCCTGGATGCAAGAAAGGTTCCATTGGATAGGAAAAATGCAAATATAAGATTCTTATTCAAAAACACTGGGATTCAGAAAGCCGGTGACGACAAACCAGTCAGCTTAACATGTTGGGAGATTGTTAAAACCCATTATTAACAATGGGAAGTCAAAGTAGAATGCATCAGTGTAAGCATGGTTTTATGAAGGGTAAATCATGTTTCACTAATTTGCTAGATTTCATTGAAGATATAACAAGCAATATGGATAATGAGGAACTGATGTCGGTGTATTGTAGGAAGGGGTTATGGGTAATTTGTTAGCTTGGATAGAGGATGGCTAACTAATAGAAAGTAGAGAGTTGGGATAAATGGTATTTTTCTGTTTGGCAAGATATAATTAGTGGGATGCCATGAGGTTCAGTCCTCGGGGCTCAACTATTTATAATCTATTTGATTGACCTGGATAACCACATTTGCAGATCACAGTAACATAGGTGGAAATGTTAATTGCAATGAAGAAATAAATTTATAAATGGATATTATAGGTTAGGTGAATCAGCCAAAATTTGGCTGATCAAATTTATTGTGAATAAGTGTGAGCCCAGTCATTTTTGTTCGAAGAAAAGAAAGGAAATGTATTGTCTAAATAGAGAAACTGCAGAGTGCTTCAGTGCAGAGGGGTCTGGATGTCCTCATGCATGATTCTCAGAAAACTAGCATGTCGTTACTGCAGGTAACAAGGAAGGCAAATGAAATTTTAGCATTAATTACTAACGGTACAAAATATAAAAATAGATAATTGTTGCAGCAACTGTACAAGGTTTTAGTCAAACTGCACCTGGAATATTACATGCAGTTTGGTCCCCTTCCTGAGGAGGGATGTTGTTGTATCGGAGACATTTCAAAGGAGGTTCACGAAATTGATTCCAGGTATGAGGGGTTTGTCTCGTGAAAAAACAGATTAAGCGTACACTCCCTGGGGAGGCCTGTGACCAGTGGAGTGCCACAAGGATCGGTGCTGGGTCCGCTACTTTTTGTCATTTACATCAATGATTTGGATGCGAGCATAAGAGGTACAGTTAGTAAGTTTGCAGATGACACCAAAATTGGAAGTGTAGTGGACAGCAAAGAGGGTTACCTCCGATTACAGCAGGATCTGGACCAGATGGGCCAATGGGCTGAGAAGTGGCAGGCGTAGGTTAATTCAGATAAATGCGAGGTGCTGCATTTTGGGAAAGCAAATCTTAGCAAGACTTATACACTTAATGGTAAGGTCTTAGGGAGTGCAGGTTCATAGCTCCTTGAAAGTGGAGTCGCAGTTAAATAGGATAGTGAAGAAGGCGTTTGGTATGCTTTCCTTTGTTGGTCAGAGTATTGAGTACAGGAGTTGGGAGGTCATGTTGCGGCTGTACAGGACGTTGGTTAGGCCACTGTTGGAATATTGTGTGCAATTCTGGTCTCCTTCCTATCAGAAAGATGTTGTGAAACTTGAAAGGGTTCAGAAAAGATTTACAAGGATGTTGCCAGGGTTGGAGGATTTGAGCTATAGGGAGAGGCTGAACAGACTGGGGCTGTTTTCCCTGGCGTGTCGGAGGCTGAGGGGTGACCTTAGAGGTTTACAAAATTATGAGGGGCATGGGTAGGATAAATAAAGTCTTTTTCCTGGGGTGAGGGAGTCCAGAACTAAAGGGCATAAGTTTAAGGTGAGAGGGGAAAGATATAAAAGAGACCTAAGGGGCAACTTTTTCACGTAGAGGATGGTACGTGTATGGAATAAGCTGCCAGAGGATGTGGTGGAGGCTGGTACAATTGCAACATTTAAGAGGCATTTGGATGGGTATATAAATAGGAAGGGTTTGGAGGGATATGGGCCGTGTGCTGACAGGTGGGACTAGATTGGGTTGGAATATCTGGTCGGCATGGACAGGTTGGACCGAAGGATCTGTTTCCATGCTGTACATCTCTATGACTCTATGTAATTGGAGGAGATAAGCCATGAAAGAGAAAGGATAAAGTAGAAAGGATATTTTCTCATGGGGCAATCTGGAAAAAGAGATCATGGTTTTAGGAGAAGTGATAGCAGATTTAAAACCAAAATAAGAAATTAATTCTCTCAAAAGGTTGTAAATCTATGGAATTCATTACCTCAGAATTCGGTGGATGTTGGGACATTAAAAGTAAGGAGGAAGTAGACAGATTTTTAATTTCACAACACCAGGTTATAGTCCAACAGGTTTAATTGGAAGCACCAGCTTTCGGAGCATCGCTCCTTCATCAGGTGATTGTCACCTGATGAAGGAGCTGCGCTCCGAAAGCTACTGCCTCCAAGTAAACTTGTTAGACTTTAACCTGGTGTTGTCATTTTTAACTTTGTACACCCCAGTCCAACACCAGCATCTCCAAATCAAGATTTTTAATTAGTCATGTGTTAAAGGGTTATGGAGAGCAGGCAGGAAAATGGAAGGGTTAATGCCGAGATGGGATCAGCCATGATCGTATCAAATGGTAGAACAGACTTATAAGGGGCTGAGTTGTCTTCTTTTGCTCCTAGTTCTTATCTAATGCCAGTCCCCGCTGTTCTGTGCATGACATACTCAGTCAAACCAGTGTCTACCTGTGTGGACTGAGTTTAATAAGATGCATCATCAAAAAGTGTGGTGCTGGAAAAGCACAGCAGGTAAGGCAGCATCTGACCAGCAGAAGGATCGATGTTTCGGGCATAAGCCCTTCAGAATGATTCCTGGTGAAGGGCATTGCCCGAAACATTGACTCGCCTGCTCCTTGGATGCTTTCTAGTCTTGATAAGTGCAAGACAAAAAAAATTGACTTAATTTATTTGGTGATTTGTTCCAACTGGGAAGTTTGCAGTGTTTCTCTTCTTTAATCTTCCCATTCTCAAAGCTCATGTTCAGTTTGCATAATGTTGATTGTCAGTTTTGCTGTTTTTTAGGAGTTCCAGGCAAAGCCAGAAAAGGACTACAAAAGGCAGTCAAAAGACTGGTGCAAGCCACAGCCAAGATTTTCTCATTGCCCCTGGATGGTTAGTAAATATTTCCATTATTGAGACAGAGTTGAAATACATGGCAAGCTTTTAGCCTTTTAAAATATGTAATAATTATAATTGAATAAATTGAACTAAGTGGTGAAACATTGAGGTAGCATTTTTGCACCATAGAGTTGCAATTATATTAGTACAGCAAATTGAAGTCACCATATGTCGGTGGGCTAAAGTGCAGAGGCCGTATAGAATGGGCACTCTGCATGGTTAACTGGTGTATTTGTTTTTTTTCACTCACAAATGTGCAAAATGGTGAGATTGTGATCTTAAAAATGAATGGCAATTAGCGTGGACAATCTGTAAAATTGGGTTGGATCTCCCCCTAATGCTGGATGCAAATTTTATAAGAAGCAGTTGGGAAGTCACAATGAGACATCACACACTTTCTTTAAATCAGCAAGTAACAGGCATTTAGGCCAGTCAAAGAGATAATAAACCACAATTTTGAATTTATTGGTAAGCATGCACGGAACACACAACGTTAAAGCCTTGGCAGCTTTTAAAAAGTGACAGCTGGTGACACCTGTTGTCATTGTTGAACTTGACAGCTGAGGAATGAGTCTTCATTCTTGCAGTCGTTGTAGGAGTTGGACAGTTGTTGATTTATGATACAGGTCCCAATGATAACATTATGCGTTTGGCAATGTAGAGAGGGGAGTCTGGGGGCTTGTGAGTTGGTCAACAATGCAGTAACAACTAGCAGCACATGCTGGTCAGGCCAATAGTACCTAAATGCCATGGACATTGTTCAGAAGGAACGTCAAGTGAGCAGGGCAACCTGAGAGGGGAGAGTTGTGTATATACTGAATAGGACAACAGAAATCTTTTGTTTACCTGCATAGGAAGCCACAGAAGAACCCAAAGCAGACTGCGAGCAAGCAGAAATGTGGAGTGAAAAGTAACCTGTAGCCAGTGTAGACAGCCAATGAATGAGCTACATGCAGATGTCAAATCATCTGCGTAGCCAAAGATTGTGGCTCTCCTTCTGACTGATCTTTGTGGTATAGTAATGGAGGATACTATGGCTGTACTGGTTGTTGTCCGAGGTCACCAATCATAGAAACTAGGAGCAGGAGTGCACCAGTCGGTCCTTCACACTTGCTCTGTCATTCAGTATGATCATAGCTGTCTCTGTGCCATCTTCCTGCTTTTTCCCTATAACGCTTGATGCTTTTAAAATCTCAAAATATTCTTTAGATGAATATTGTGACAATGTTGTCACTTTAAGAGGTTATTTTGCCCTAGCTTCTTTTGAAGAGAGGTTGTAAGGCAGAATTGGCTACTGGAGACAATTTCAGTAAATAGCTTGGAAGGACTTGGATTTGTTTTAACAGCCTGAAAGGGTGTAGCCAGCTCTCTCAGATCCATATTTCTGGTTTCAGTAACATCAGAGGATATTAGGATTTCAAAAAGTTGGAAGCCTCTATGTATGTGCCTGAGCTGCGACTTTCTCTGAATTTTCTTTTTATGTTGTTTCCTCCCGGATTGGAGAACTGTATGTGAGAATCTGTGTCTGAATTTGCCTTTTTGACAAGCGGTGTGTTAATGAAAGGTCTTCAGATTGGAACAGTTAATTAGTAATAGTTATTGTATTGAGCATTCGGTTAAGCTTTCAAATAGTCTAAATTCTACTTTCTTTTGTCCATTTTTTAACTATTGTGTTTCCATACATTGTGTTTTGCTTAACGTCAAGTAGTTTGGCCAGTCACATTGCATCTGGAACATCACATTTCATATCTATCTTTAAAATAAGAGAAAGGTAGGGTCCAGGCTACCCCTTTAAACTATTTTGAGGTCTGGTCTGATCCATAACAAATTGGGGGGCCTGTTAGGATCAGTAATTCCAAGTTGTGTTTAGGATTGTTGGACTTAAAGGCTTTCAGAATTATCAGAAATCAGTAATTCCTGATAAAAGGGCTCCTGCCCAAAACATTGAGTTTCCTACTCCTCAGATGCTGCCTGACCTGCTGTGCATTTCCAGCACCACTCTAATCTTGACTCTAATCTCCAGCATCTGCAGTCCTTCCTTTCGCTGAATTAGAGAGGAAAGTCGACTTAGTGAAGAGGATAGTAGATGAGCAAACTAATTGTAGCCAAAGGCTTGGTGGGAATCTGTCTAAATATGTCTAAACATTCCCTACATTCGATGAGCAGGATGTAGAAGCCTTTTTCATTTGATTTGAGAAAGTGGCTAAGCAAATGAAGTGGCCAGTGAACTTGGTAGAACTCGTGAAGTATTTGCATCACTATCAGAGGAGGTATCTGGGGAGTATGAAGAGGTGAAATATGCTACCTTAAGTACATATGAGCTTGTGCCAGAAGCCTAAAGACAATGTTTCAGGAATCTAAGGAGGGACCCTGGTCCAACATACGTTGAGTTGAAATGATCAAAAAAAAGTAATTTTGGTAGGTGTAGTAGGGCATTGAAAATAAGTCAAACTTACAATAATCATCTGATATGATTATTTTGGAGGAGTTCAAAAATTCACTTCCTGTAGTACTGAGAGCATGTATGGAAAAGCAGACAGTTAAAACTGTAAGCTGAAGCAGCTGGAATGGCCAGTGATTGAGTTGGTTCATAAATCAAACTTTGGCTTCTGATATCAATTTCAATTTGTGAGGGATAGAAATTGGAGAAAACAGAAATCCTTGGGTGGTAGCAGACAATGAAGATTGTTTATCATAGGAAACCCATGACTGGGGAAAGTGAAGTAAAAAAGATCAGGTGTTTTCACTGCTAAAAAGCTGCACCAGAATTTGCAACCTGGTCAGGGGTTGTTTGAGAAGAAAGTGTTAATTGATTGCATTGGACCCCTTCTTAAAACAAAATGTGGGAATCATTATTTGTTCACAAAAATGGAAGTGTCCACCTTATTTCCAGAGTCCATTTCATTACAGAATATCAAAGGACCTACTCAATTTTATTTTTACTAGATATGGACTACCCGCAGAGACATAATTGGATCAAGGGTCAAATTTTACATTAAAATTATTCAGGGAAGTTATAGATAGCATAAAATAGATAGTTATAGATAGGAATAAAACAATTCAAATCCACTACATACCATCCAGGATCATTGGGAGCATTACAGTGGTGACATCACATTTTAAAGACCAAGTTGAAAATTTATAGTTAAGATTATGCAGAGGATTGGCACAAAGGTATTCCATTTGTACATTTTGCAATTAGGAATGCACCAAATGAATCTATCAAAGTTATCCATTTGGGCATGAGGTGAGCAGACCACTGAAATTAATTAAGGAGTAAACAATGAGACAGAGTTCAGAGACCACATATTTCGACAATGTCAAATTTTAGGAAAAGATTAAATAGAGTGGGTGAGTTGACTAAACAGCATTTAAAAGTAGCACAGCATGTGATGAAACAGGAATCAGACAAGAAATGAAAAAATTCCAATTTTACAAGTGGAAACAAAATGTTAGTGTTACTTGCAGTGATGTGAACCTTTATAAGCAAGGTTTAATGAACCTTATCAAATCAAAAGAAGATCCAGTGAAGTGAATTCTTTGATAAGAACACTAGGTAGAAAGAAATCTGACAGTGTATCATATGAATATGCTGAAAAGGTACCTTGAAGGAAGGAAAGCAAAGGAGAATATGTTATTGGTTACAACATAGTGAAGAAACAAGTAGAGAATTCTGAATTGGACATTCCTCACTTCAAATCGGGCAATGGTAAGTTCTCAAAAATTGGAGTAAATTATTGAGTTACCTTCCAGAGGAAAATTGAAATGATCTGAAAGAGTTATTACTACCACATGGGGAGATATGTGGAAATAAGCTGGGAAGTACTAAACAAATTACACATTTGTGTAATGTGGGTGGACTCTCCCTCTTTATGGGCATTTAAGCGGGCATTGGATAGGTATATGGAGGATAGTGGGTTAGTATAGGTTAGGTGGGCTTGGATCGGCGCAACATCGAGGGCCAAAGGGCCTGTACTGTGCTGTATTCTTCTATGTTCTATGTTCTATGATATAGAAATAGGAAATAGTATTCTAATTAAGCAATATCCTTATAGACTTAACCTTCTAAAGTTGGCACAAGTTCAAACAGAGATTGAATGCATGTTTAAAGACAACATAATTGAAGTGAGTTGCAGTGACTGGAGCTTGCCCATAGTAATAGTGTCAAAATCAGATGGTGCTCAATGATTATGTGTGGGTTATGACAAAGTCAGTGTAGTTACAAAGTTTATTTCATATCCTATTCCACGTTGGAAGACTATATTTAGAAGGTGAGGCAAACAGCTTATATTTCTAAGTTGAACTTACTCAGACGATACTGGGAGATACCTTTACCCGAAAGAGCAAAGACAATTAAATGACATCAAATGGCCTATACCAATTTAAAGTCATGCCATTTGGTTTGAAAATTCCAGACTGTTTAGATGGAGCTTATTAATGCAGCTATTCAATTCGAAAATTATACATGTGGCAGGATGAGAAAATGTAATTGCCGATGCGTTGTCGTGGCTTTGATGAAGAAAGATGGAGGCCTTCAGTGGCGTGAGTAGAATGACCAAAATACTATATAGTAATGAATGTTGCATGCTAAGAGTCAATGTTATGTAGATGGATTGTAGTGTACTAATAGAGTAAGACTAAGGATTTTAAATATGAATCCATCTTTGTATATTGATGTTTTATTTTAAGCAGGAGTTGTGATGATGCTGTCACTTTAAGAGAATATTTTGTCCTGTTTTGTTTTCAAGAGAAGTTGTAAGGGAGTGGTACCAAAATGGCTACTGAATAACACTTAAGGAAACAGCTTGGGAGTCTTTAGCTTTTTTAACAACCTGAATGTGTGTAGCCAGCTCTCTCAAATCCAGATCTTTTCATTGACTGGTGAACACGCAGATCCTTTTGTACATTCACACATACCAATATGTTACCATTTAAATAATCTTCAGGTTTTCTGTTTTTCACGCCAGAGCATGTAACTACATAATCACATTATATTTCATTTGCCATGTGTTTGCTCACTGACTCAACTTGTCTAAATTACACAGAAGCCTTGTTGCATCTTCCTCACAACTCCTAATCCTGTCCAGTTTTGGGCTGTCAGCAAACTTAGATGTGTTACATTTAGCTACCTCATTCTCAAACACTTCCCAATCAATTTGTTAACTATGATTTGCCTTTCATATGTCCGAAACGTCGATTCTCCTGCTCCTTGGATGCTGCCTGACCTGCTGCGCTTTTCCAGCAACACATTTTCAGCTCTGATCTCCAGCATCTGCAGTCCTCACTTTCTCCTCATAAATTAAAACCATGCTTGCTTTATCCAATCATGTCTATACTTTCTGAATGTTCTGTTATCACGTCTTTTGTGATCCTAACATTTTCTCCATGACTGAAGTTTGGGTAACAGGTCTGTAATACTGTTTTTTTTTCCTCTCCCTCCCTTTTTATGTGATGGGATTACATTTGCCACCCTCAAATTTGTAGGAACTCCTCCAGAATTCTAAAGAATTTTGGAAGATGACCACCTATATATCCAGTAATTCCTCGGCCACTTCCTTTAGTAGTCTGAGATGCACATTATCAGACTCTGGTGACTTGTCAGCCTTTAACCCTATTAATTTCCCAGTCCCATTGCCTTACTGGTACTGATAGCTTTTAATTCTGCATTCTGATTGGACTCTTAGTTCCACAACATTTCTGCGAGGTTATTTGTGTTCTCCTCTGTGAAGGCAGAACCAAAATACTGTTCAGTTGTTTTGCCATTTATTTGTTCCACAAAATAATTTCCCTGGCTTCTGAATGTAAAAGACCTACATTTATCTTTACTCATCCTTGAAAGAGTCTTATTAGAGGGCAGAATTGAAGAGTATTTAATGACATGAGCAGTGGGTCTTCATTCTTTATTTGTCGAGTTGGATTTGTATTACGTATGTCATATGCCTCTGTTATACCTATGTCTCAACATCCTTCAAATGGTCTCTCATGTGTCTCAGGGTGCTAGGCATCTGATTCCTCACCTTCCTCATTAGAGGTCGACCTGAGGCTTCCTTCATCTACAGCGTGGCATGTAGCTTTCTTTTGACTTAGGTTTCCTCACAGGTGTCTGGTGGATGTGCATTGTCAGCATCCTTTAGGTCAAATGGGAGGGTGGGTGAGAGGACTATAAAATTCTGTGGCATCTGAGAGTGATAGAGAATATTGAGACGACGGGCTGATCTGTCAGGGTGTGATCACAAACGCACACTGTCTGTAAGACTTTACGTCTGGTGCATGGTGAAAAGTAATGGTGCTAAACCTGTTTTGACTACGTCCATTCAGTGATGCACATACAGATCAGCATTACCGAAGAAGGCATTTGTCATGACTTTGATGCAGAAATGTGCAGTTAAATGGGAAATGCCACAAACGTGAACTTCTGACATGAACCTGAGCTTAGAAATTTAGACCAAGTGACTGTACTGCCAAATGTAATAACTGCTCCAGAATCTACAGCATTTTGGAAGATGATCACCAATGCATCTAATATTGCCCAGGCCACATACTTTCATACTCTGAGCATACTCTTTCATACATTGTTCTCTGCACCACTTATACTGGAATAGGTTGCTGATCTAGCTGCTGTGATGATGAGGTTAGCCTGAGGTCTGAGGGAGAGAACTCAAACTAATAGCAGTCCCCTAATCATGAACATTGTAACACCCATGGAAGAGATGACTGGTGCTGCCTGGTTTCATGGTGGTTGCTCTACCACAGACAGCGAGGCCTTTTGCAGTCAGGAGAGCTACCACATTATGGTCACAAAAGAAATCTCAAGGTGTGCTTGAGAAAGAGCATTCTTATATCTCCAATGTGTTTTCATTGTTGGATCTATAGATCCCTGTCTGACAAAGCATGAAGTAGCCTGAGGTCTGAAGGGTTCTGGACAGGAGCAGGAGCTTTACCTGTCATCATGGCAACTTGAGTCATTGGTGTTACCAACAGCAGGGCTAAAGAGCTGAAATCTTCTCCCCTGTAAGGCGCACTTGTGCCTCCATGTCGACTTGAGGATTAGATTGAAACTCCACATGCCCCTCTGACTCTGTTATTCATTCCTTTAGCTTTTCAGCAAGATGATAGCAGGTCTGCACTTCTCGCCAGCATCCACTAAATGGCTTACTAGATATGATTCTCCAGGTGAATTGTCATTATCATGATGAAGGAGGCTATACCACTGATGAGAGGGAAATTGTAGCAGTCATTGCCTAAATTTACGCCCATACTTTCCAAGCCTGGGCACATATATTTTCGAGAAGCTTTTTCTTCATGCACCTCATTCTGGACCTCCAGTATCTGGACATAGAATCATAGAGATGTAAAGCATGGAAACAGACCCTTCGGTCCAACCTGTCCATGCCGACCAGATATCCCAACCCAATCTTGTCCCACCTGCCAGCACCCGGCCCATATCCCTCCAAACCCTTCCTATTCATATACCCATCCAAATGCCTCTTAAATGTTGCAATTGTACCAGCCTCCACCCTTCCTCTGGCAGCTCACTCCATACACGTACCACCTTCTGCGTGAAAAAGTTGTCCCTCAGGACTCTTTTTCATATCTTTCCCCTCTCAAACTAAACCAATGCCCTCTAGTTCTGGACTCCCTGACCCCAAGGAAAAGACTTTGTCTATTTATCCTATCCTATCCATGTCCCTCATAATTTTGTAAACCTCTATAAGGTCATCCCTCAGCCTCTGACACTTCAGGGAAAACAGCCCCAGCCTGTTCAGCCTCTCCCTGAAGCTCAAATCCTCTAACCCTGGCAACCTCCTCGTAAATCCTTTCTGAACCCTTTCAAGTTTCACAACATCTTTCCGATAGGAAGGTGACCAGAATTGCACGCAATATTCCAAGAGTGACCTAACCCATGCCCTGTACAGCCGCAACATGACCTCCCAACTCCTGTACTCGGTACTCTGGCCAATAGAGGAAAGCATACAAAACGCCGCCTTCACTATCCTATCTACCTGCAACTCCACTTTCAAGGAGCTATGAACCTGCACTCCAAGGTCTCTTTGTTCAGCAACACACCCTAGGAACTTACCATTAAATGTAGAAGTCCTGCTAAGATTTGCTTTCCCAAAATGCAGCACCTCGCATTTATCTGAATTAAACTCCATCTGCCACTTCTCAGCCCATTGGCCCATCTGGTCCAGATCCTGTTGTAATCTGAGGAAACCCTCTTCGCCGTCCACTAAACCTGCAATTTTGGTGTCATCTGCTAACTTACCAACTGTACCTCTTATGCTCGCATTGAAATCATTTATGTAAATGACAAAAAGTAAAGGGCCCAGCACC
>NC_057718.1:72345017-72346338 GCF_004010195.1 Chiloscyllium plagiosum | reverse complement strand
CCACGCACAAAGCCATGTTGACTATCCCGAATCAGTCCTTGCCTTTCCAAATTCATGTACATCCTCTTCCTCAGGATTCCCTCCAACAACTTGCTCAACGCTGAGGTCAGGCTCACCGGTCTATAGTTCCCTGGCTTGTCTTTATCACCCTTCTTAAACAGTGGCACCACGTTTGCCAAACTCCAGTCTTCCGGCATCTCACCTGTGTCTATCGATGATACAAATATCTCAGCAAGAGGCCCAGCAATCACTTCTCGAGCTTCCCACAGAGTTCTCGGGTACACCTGATCAGGTCCTGGGGATTTATCCACCTTTAACCATTTGAAGACATCCAGCACTTCCTCCTCTGTATATCGGGACATTTTGCAAGATGTCACCATCGATTTCCCTACAGTCTATGTCTTCCATATCTTTTTCCAACGTAAATACTGATGCAAAATATTCATTTAATATCTTCCCCATTTTCTGTGGCTCCACACAAAGGCCGCCTTGCTGATCTTAGAGGGGCCCTATTCTCTCCCTAGTTACCCTTTGTCCTTAATCTATTTGTAAAAACACTTTGGATTCTCCTTAATTCTATTTGCCAAAGCTATCTCATGTCCGCGTTTTGCCCTCCTGATTTCCCTCTTAAGTATACTCCAAATTCCTTTATACGCTTCTAAGGATTCACTCGATCTATCCTGTCTATACCTGACATATGCTTCCATCTTTTTCTGAACCAAATCCTCAATTTCTTTAGTCAGCCAGCATTCCCTATAACTATCAGCCTTCCCTTTCAACCATGACTGGAAGTTACAGCCTGGAATCTCATCGCGGTGTTCAGGGTGGTTTACGTACAGAATAACAGATAGCCTGGAGTGAGTTACAGCCTGGAATCTAATCGCAGGGTTCAGGGTGGGTTATATACAGAACAACAGACAGCCCAGAGTGAGTTACAGCCTGGAATCGAATCGAGGGGTTCAGGGTGGGTTATATACAGAATAACAGATAGCCCAGAGTGAGTTACAGATTGGAATCGAATCGAAGGGTTCAACGTGGTTTACAGACAGAATAACAGATAACAAGGAGTGAGTCACAAAATCACGGAGTCATACAGTCATAGAGATGTACAGCATGGAAACAGACCCTTTGATCCAATCCGACCATGCCGACCAGATATCCTAACCTACTCTAGACTATTTTTCAAGCACTTGGCCCAAATCCCTCCAAACCTTCCCATTCATATACCCATCGAGCTGCATTTTAAATGTTGCAATTGTACCAGCCTCCACCACTTCCTCTGACAGTTCATTCCATTCATGTACCACCCTCTGAGTGAACA
>NC_057718.1:72305235-72341726 GCF_004010195.1 Chiloscyllium plagiosum | reverse complement strand
GTCGTCCCGAGCTTCAGCTCCTGGATCCAATCTCCTGCTCACCCCCAGGGTTAGGGGGAGCGGGGGGGTGGGGAAACACACTGAGAAATAAAAACCAATCAATTTGAAATAAAATACAACAGTGGCACCAAAAGCACAGCACGATCCCACAGCACTCTCTGCCTTCCCCAATCTCCCACGTGACCCTGGTTCAGTTTAATTATTGCCGAATGAATGAATGAATTGCTGACCATCCCAGTGACATTGAAATACACCGACATCACCGCAGAGCAGTTGACCAGAGGCTTGAAACATTAATAAACACGTATGCACAGCAAGATCCCACAAGCAGCAATCTAACCCCACACACATCGTGGGTGATGCTGGTCTAGGGTTGACTTATTTGTGTCAAATCCCAAGGCCCCAGTTACCTTAGCCCCAGGCTTCAAACCTGTTCAAAAACGACAAGGCCCCAATCCGACAGGACCCGGTTAACCAGAGGTCCTGGTAAAATCCAGCCCCCCTCCCCAGAGAGAGGAGATTAAACCTCGGGGTCATACACAGACAAAACTCACCTGGTCCCAACAGGCTGCAGCCTGTCATACAGGCCTCAGGACTGCGTTCCCCCTCTGGAGGAAGCTCTTGTCTGAAGGTTTCCTGCTCCCAAACACACACTTTTCAAATCCTCAGGTGGCCAGGAAGATCCCTGGGCCCAACCTTAGATACAACTCCAAAGATATACCCTGGAAGTTAGAATAAGCATGGTCTCCCACACTTTTAATAGTGTCTGACTTTGGCTGTCATAATCACCGACAAGAGGTGTGTGAGTTTGTGACAAGTTTAAGAATACAAGAAAGAAAAGAGCAGGAGTGGGCCATCTTGCCTATTGAGCCTATTCTGCATTTAATAAGAGCATGGCTGATCTTTTTGTGGACTCAGCTGCGCTTACCTGCCTGCTCACCATGATCCGTAATTCTTTTACTGTTCAAAAATCTACCTTTGCCTTAAAAACACTCAACAAGGTTGCCTCAGTTGCTTCACTGGGCAGGAAATTCTATGGATTAGCAACCCTTTTGGTGAAGAAGTTTCTCCTCAACCGTGTCCTACATCTGTTTCTCCTCATTTTGAGGCCTTGCCCCATAGTTCTAGTTTCACCCGCCATCCTACTATTCCCTTCATAATTTTATGTTTCTATAAGATCTCCCCTCATTCTCCTAAATTTCATTGAGTACATTCCCAGTCTACTTGATCTCTCCTCATGAGGCAAGATTCTGAATTCCAGTATTAACCTCGTTAACCTCTGTTCTCAAGTAAGGAAATCAAAACTGTACACAGAACAATCCAATGAGAGGTTTGGCCTCTCCAGCACCCTGCACAGCTGCATCACAACCTCCCTATTTTTAAACTTCACTCCTCCAGCAATGAAGGACAATATTCCATTTGCCTTCTGAATTACCTGCTGCAGCTGCAAACCAACTTGTGATTCATACCCAAGGCCACCCAGGTGCCTCTGCACAGCAGCATGCTGCAATTTATTTACCATTTAAATCAGTGCATTTTGCTGCTATTTTGATGACCTCATATTTACTAATGTTGTACTCCATCTGCTGAACTCTTGCCCAGTCACTCACTGAACCTCTGCAGACTTTGTGTCCTCTGCATATTTGCTGTATCATTCATTTTAGTGTCATCTGCAAACTGTGACATTGTACACTTGGTCCCCAACTCTAAATCATCTATGTAAATTGTAAATAATATTGGTCCCAACAATGACCACTGACCACACACCACTAGCCACTAATTGCCAACCAGAAAAACACCCATTTATACCCACTCTTTTGCTTTCAGAGTAGGGAGTTGAGTATGGATTCTCTTCAGAGAGTCTTTGTAGACTAGAGGATTGGAAAACTACTAATGAAACACCCCAGTTCAAAAAGGGAGAGAGTCAAAAAGCTGATAACTATAGGCCAAATAGCCTAACATCTATCATTGCAAACATGTATTAAGCAAGTAACAGCAGCACGTTTGAAAAACCATAATGTAATCAGGTAGAGTCAGCAAAAGGAAATCATGTCTAAATAAATTGAGAATTTTTGAGGAAGTCTCAACCAGAGTGTATAAAGGCATGGATGTGGGTAGATATGTTGCATTGGCCTTTCAGAAGACATTGGACATTGGACAAAGAAGGTTAAGTCATAAGATAACAGCCCATGGTGTTGGAGTAGTAGATTGGCATGGATAGAGAGTTGGCTAATGATCTGGATGTGCGAGTTGGATGAGGGGTTCTTCTTCAGGTTTGCATCCTATAGCCAGTGTAGTTCCACAAAGGCAGTGGACCACAACTACAACTGTTTGTATATGTTAATGACTTGGAGGAAGGAAGTGAATAGGGAGGCAAGGTGACTCGGTGGTTAGTGCTGCTGTCTCACTGTGCCAGCAACCTGGGTTCAGTTCCAGCCTCAGGCAACAGTCTGTGTGGTGTTTACACATTTTCCCTGTGTCTACAAGGGTTTCCTCCGGGTGCTTCGGTTTCCTATCACTGTCTAAGTTGGATTGGCCGTACTAGATTATTCATAGTGTCCAGGGATGTTTACGTTAGGTGGATTAGCCATGGGAAATGTAGGGTTACAGGGATAGAGAATGGAGGGTGGTGAGTCTGAATAGTATGCTCTGTGGAGATTTGTTGTGGACTTGTCACGACAAATGGCCTGTTTCCACACTGTA
This sequence comes from Chiloscyllium plagiosum, assembly GCF_004010195.1. Lineage (NCBI taxonomy): Eukaryota > Metazoa > Chordata > Chondrichthyes > Orectolobiformes > Hemiscylliidae > Chiloscyllium > Chiloscyllium plagiosum. The sequence goes on along the minus strand of NC_057718.1, from coordinate 72,339,023 downwards.
GGAATTCTAAAAATGAAAGAAAGAATGTATTGTAGTCAAATTTACTGATGAGACAAAAATAGGTGAAAAGGCAAGTTGCGAGGGCATAGAAGCAGTTCAGAAAGATAGTGGTAGTTTAGGTAAGTGGGCAAAAAGTTGCCAAATGGAGTTTAATGTGGAGAAATGTGAAGTTGTTCATTTTGAAAGGGAGAACACAAGAACGAAATTATTTCAAATGGAGAAAAATTGCAGAAAACTGCAATGCAAAGGAATTTGAGTGTACTTGTGCTCGAAACACAAAAAGCTTGCACAACACTGCAGCAGGGAATCAGGAAAGCAAATGGAATGTTGCCCCTTACTTCAAAGGATTTTGAGTGTAAGAATAGGAAAGTCTTACTGCAACTGGACAGGATGCTTGTGAGACACATCTGCTGGATGTCAGCAGTTTTGATCCTGTTATTTTAAGAAATATATCATTTCATTGGAGGCAGTTCGGTGAAGACTCATGAGGATGATTCCTGATATGAAGTGATTGTCTCATGAGCAAAGGCTAAACACGTTTGGACTTGCAGGAATTTAGGAGAATGGGAGGTAATCTCATTGAAACATAGGATAAATGCCCAGAGGATAAGAACAAAGAACAATACAGCACAGAAACAGGCCCTTTGTCCCTCCAAGCCTGCGCTGCCACATTTTTCCCTTCCATGCTAAAATTATCTTCACTTACAGGATCCATATCCCTCTATTCCTTTCCTACTCATTTATTCATCCAGGTGCTTCTTGAATGCTGCCGTTGTGTCTATTTGCATCACCGCTTTTGGCAGCACATTCCAGGCACTCGCCACTTTTTGTATGAAAAACTTGCCTTGCACATCTCTTTTAAATTTCCCACTTTGCAAATTTAACTTGTGTCTCCTAGTAATTGACCCTAGGAAAAGGCCTCCTACTTCCCACACTATCCATGCCATTTGCAATCTTATAAACCTCTATTAGCTCAACCTCCTGCATTCCAGTGAAAACAAACCCAATCTATCCAATCTTTCTTCATAGCTAAAATCTCCTATACTAAGCCACATTCTGGTAAACCTTTATGTACCCACTCCAAAGCATCCATATCTTTCTGGTAGTGTGGTGACAAGAACAGTGCACAATATTCCAAGTGTGGCCTAACTAAAGTTCTGTAAAGCTGGGGCATAACTTGCCTATCCTTGTACTCCGCATTCCTTCCAATGAAGGCAAGCATGCTGAAAGCTTTTTTGCTGCCTTATCTACCTGTGCTGCCACCTTCGGTGATCTGTGGACCTGCACAATCAGATCAATATTTGTAAGAGGAGTTTCATCCATTGTATAATTTCCCCTGGTATTTGACTTTCCAAAATGCATCACCTCACATCTGTCTGGATTAAACTCCGTCTCCAATTTTTCTGCTCATGCTCCAACCGATCTGCTGTCTCCTCTGATAATCCTACACACTATCTGCAACTCTACTCACCTTTGTATCATCCACAAACTTAATAATTGTGCCAACTACGTTTTCCTCCAGATTGTTTATGTAAATCATAAACAGCAGAGATCCAAGCAGTGATCCCTTTGGAACACCAGTAGTCACGGTCCTGCATTCCGAAAAACACCCTTCCACTGCTACCCTCTGTTTCCTATGACTAAGCCAGTTCTGTATCCATCTTGCCAGCTCACCCTGATACCATGTGACTTCTCCTTTTGTGTCAGTCTGCCATGAGGGACCTTGTCAATGGCTTTACTGAAGTCTGTGCAGACAACATCACCTGTTTTTCTGCCATCAATCATCTTCGTCACATCCTTAAAAAACTGGTTCAAGTTAGTGAGGCATGACCTCCCCTGCACAAAACCATATTATTGCTAATAAGCCCATTTGCTTCTAAATATGTATAGATCTTGTCCCTGCGCATCTCTTCTGATAATTTATTGACAGGAGACTCTCAGGCCTGTAATTTCCATAATTATCCCGGCTATCCTCCTTATCCTCCTTGTGGGCGGCACGGTGGCACAGTGGTTAGCACTGCTGCCTCACAGTGCCTGAGACCCGGGTTCAATTCCCGCCTCAGACGACTGACTGTGTGGAGTTTGCACATTCTCCCCGTGTCTGCGTGGGTTTCCTCCGGGTGCTCCGGTTTCCTCCCACAGTCCAAAGATGTGCAGGTCAGGTGAATTGGCCATGCTAAATTGTCCGTAGTGTTAGGTAAGGGGTAAATGCAGGGGTATGGGTGGGTTGCGCTTCGGCGGGTCGGTGCGGACTTGTTGGGCCGAAGGGCCTGTTTGCACACTGTAATGTAATCTAATCTAAACAATAGGACAATGTTGGCTATTCACCAGTTCTCTGGAACCTCTGCTGGCCAGCAAGATCCCAGAGATATCTGTCAATGTTGCAGTAATTTATTTTCTTGCCTCCCTCAATATTCTGCGATAGATCTCATCAGGACCTGTGAACTTATCTACCTTTAATACTTTTTAAGATGGATAATACCTGTTACTTTTTAATAGCAACTTAGCTTAGAAATTCGACATTCTCTTCCCTGAGATCATTCTCCCAGTTCCTTCTCTTTGGTGAATACCAACACATGGTATTCATTTAGGACCTCACCTTCCTCTTCTGGCCACACACACAGATTCCCTCCTTTGTCATTGAGTAGGTCAGCCCTTTCCCTGGCTACCTTCTTGCTTTTTATATATGCATAAAAAGCCTTGGGATTCTCCTAAATCCTGCTTGCTGATGACTTTTCATGATCTTTTTAGCCCTTCGAATTCCTTGTTTAAGTTCTTTTCTACTGTCTTATATATTTCAAGGTGTTCGTCAGTTCATATCCTCATCGACCTTACGTATGTTTTCTTTTTCTTTTTGACCAATGTCATAACATCCCTGGTCATTTTTTTAGATTAGATTAGAGTGGAAACAGGCCCTTCGGCCCAACAAGTCCACACCGACCCGCCAAAGCATAACCACCCATACCCCTACATTTACCCCTTGCCTAACACTACGGGCAATTTAGCATGGCCAATTCACCTGACATGCACATCTTTGGACTGAGAGAGGAAACCGGAGCACCCGGAGGAAACCCACGCAGACACGGGGAGAACGTGCAAACTCCACACAGTCAGTCGCCTGAGGCGGGAATTGAACCCGGGTCTCTGGCGCTGTGAGGCAGCAGTGCTAACCACTGTGCCACCGTGCCGCCCATCATGCCTTGGTCATCCAAGGTTCATATAAATTGCCCTATGTATCCTTCATTCTCTCAGAAATGTGCTGCTCCTAGAACATAGAACATAGAAAAATACAGTGCAGTACAGGCCCTTTGGCCCTCGATGTTGCGCCGATCCAAGCCCACCTAACCTACACTAGCCCACTATCCTCCATATGCCTATCCAATGCCCGTTTAAATGCCCATAAAGAAGGAGAGTCCACCACTGCTACTGGCAAGGCATTCCATGAACTCACGACTCGCTGAGTAAACAATCTACCCCTCACATCTGTCCTATACCTACCACCCCTTAATTTAAAGCTATGCCCCCTCATAATAGCTGACTCCATCACCCGTTCCAGTGCCTCCACATCCTTCCTATAGTATGGCGACCAAAACTGCACACAATACTCCAGATGCGGCCGCACCAGAGTCTTATACAACTGCAACATGACCTCAGGACTCCGGAGCTCAATTCCTCTACCAATAAAAGCCAGTATGCCATATGCCTTCTTCACCGCACTATTTACCTGGGTGGCAACTCCTTAACTCTTATCAACTGCCATTTGAAATATTCCCACATGTTCAATGTAAATTTACCCTCAAACACTACGTCCAATCAAAATTCTCCAATTCTGCTGAATGTTGTTGTGCTTCACCTTCCCCCAATTTAATACCGTCACCTGAGAACTGCTGTTATCCCTATCCATGAGTATCTTAAAACTCATGGTATTATGGTCACTACTCTGAAAATGTTCCCCCACTGAAACTTCACTCACCTGCCTGGGCTCATTTCCCAAAGGAGAAAGTGAGGACTGCAGATGCTGGGGATCAGAGCTTAAAAATGTGTTGCAGGAAAAGCGCAGCAGGTCAGGCAGCATCAAAGGAGAAGGAGAATCGACGTTTCGGGCATAAGCTGTTCTTCAGGAAGAAGGGCTTATGCCCAAAACGTCGATTCTCCTTCTCCTTTGATGCTGCCTGACCTGCTGTGTTTTTCCAGTTACACATTTTTAAGCTCATTTCCCAAAACCAGGTCAAGAAACCCTCTTGAATGATGCTTACAAATCCTGCCCCATCCATGCCACTAGCAAGTACTGACTCTCAGTCAATCTAAGGCAAGTTAAAATTACCCACCACAACAACTCTTTTTTTTTCCCCTCCTAGGAGAGTCTAGGACTAGAGGCCATAGCCTCAGTATGAAAGTTAAAGACTGAGATGAGGAGCAATTCTTTCAGTGAAGGTTGAGTGTCTTTGGAACTCATTGCCACTGAGAGCTGTGAGGCAGAGTCCTCAACTATGTTTATGGTTGAGATAGATTCTTAGGAGGGAAATCAAAGCAGGAAAGTGGATGTGAGAAATACCGGATCATCCATCATCCAAATGGCCTACTCCTGTTCCTATTTCTTATGGTCTTTATATCCAGCGTATATGCATTCATCCTTCATGGTTCCTTCAGGCAAACATTACGTTTTCTGACAGTGATCCATTCATTCTGAATCTGTTGCAGTTGTAGCTCATGTCATTGGTGAGTTGTGATGAACAACCGTGGAGCTTGCAGTGTTAACTCTGCTTCCTTCACACAGATGCTATCAGATCTGTTAAGTTTTGCCAGCAATTAGTGTTTATTTCAGATCTATGACATCTTTATTTTATTTTAGTACCAGCAAATGTCCCTAGAGAAAACACCACAACTTAAGGTCAAGTGAACTAGAACCACTGCCATCTACAAGAAGGACAACCAGTAGGCCATTGACCTCACAAAAATGCAATTCAGGTGTCTTGACCAAAGTTTTCTTGTTATCCCTAAGTGAGGGTTCCTAATGTTGATATAGTCTGTTGTGTTCTGCACAAAATGGGTCGCCAGAGACGACTGAAACTTGAGGTTCATGGGGCACAGCATACTACATTGGAGGATGTTAACCTTGAGAAAGGTCAACTGGAGTACACGTGAATGAACAGGACCACAGTGGTAATTTGTGCATAGTGCCGGAAGATATTGGTAGGAATCTGATTAAATACTTTGGGTTAGAGTTCACTAGTAAAAGGGGTGAAATGGGTATAAAATTCAGGGAGAAGATCTACATGACAGTTAAATAAATTTGCATAAATTTATGCATGAATGAGTGGTCTGACAGGTTTAAAAATAAATCCATCTTAAGGGCTAAATGAAATGTCTCCTGGGTTGTTGAATGAAGGAAGGGAGGATTTAACGGATGCACTTTAAAAATTTTCAATTCTTTTCTGGCCTCGAGAGGACTGAAGGACAGCGGTGATAGCATTACTCAAGAAGGGAGCAAAGAATAAAAGAGGAAATTACAAGCAAATCAGTTTAAACTCTAGTGGGAATATTTGGAAGAAATTCTGCGGGACAGAATTAATTTGCATTTAGAAAGGCAGGGATTATTCAAGAGCTGTCTGCATTGCTTTGTTTGACCAACTTGATTTAATTTTTTGAAAAGGTGACCAGGTGTGCAGATGAGGGCAATGCTTTTGATGTCTTAGCAAGACTTTTGATAAGGTCCTACATAGGAGGCTGATAGCCAAAGAAAGAACAGCTGATGGGATCTGAGGAAATGACTCATTGGATCAACAGTTGGCTGGGTAACAGGATGCAGAGGTTGATGGTTGAGGGTGTCTGGTGTTTTTCTGACTGGAAGTCTGTGTACAAGGAGGTCATTGATCAGTAAGTTCGTAGACAATACAAAAATTAGTGGAGTGCTAAATTGTGAAGGAGGATGGCCTTAGATTACAAGAGATTATAGATGGGCTGGTCAGATGGACTGGTCAATGGCAAGTGGAACTTAATCTGGATAAACATAAAGTAATGCACTTGGACAGGACAAACCAGGCAAGGTAGTACATGATCATACCTGGGAAACACCAAGGATCAGAAGCGTTTCAGTGTGCATATGTATGAGTCCCTTTAGGTATCCGAACAGGTGGATAAAGTGTTTGAGAAGAGATATAGTGTGCTTGCTTTCTTTGTTTGAGGAACAGAGTTTAAGGGCAGAGAAGTTATGCTAGAACCACTGCCATGAGAAATGAATACAACTGTGTAAAATGTTGGTTTATGCTGCAGCTAATTGTACACAATTCTGGAAGCACATTATACAAAGGGTGTTATAGCACTGGAGAGGGTGTAGAGGAGATTTATCAGATCATTGCTTGGGAAGGAGGGTTTCAGAAATGAAGAGAGCTTGCACAGACTGAAGTTGTTTTCCCTAGAGCAGAGTAGGTTGAGAGAGGATATGATTGAGATACCGGTTAGGTGAAGTGGCCATGCTAAATTGCTCATAGTGTTCAAGGATATGTAAGTTAGGTGCATTGGTTAGGGGTAAACATAGGGTAAAAGGGTAGGGGAATGGGTCTGGATGGGTTACTCTTCGGAGGGTCATTGTGGACTTGTTGGGCTAAATGTCCTGTTTCCACACTGTGGGGATTCTATGATTCTACATATAAAATTAAGGGGCATAGATAGAAAAGACAGGAAGATACTTCACCCCTTCATGGAGACAGCACTGACAAAGAGGCATAGATTTCATTGTAAGGGATAGAGGTTTAGATGTGAAGTGAGGAAAAATGTTTTCACCGAGAGGGCTATGGGAATCTGGAGCTGAAGGATAGTAGAGGCAGAAACCCTCATAACACTTGAAGTATTTAGATGTGCATTTGCTTTCCAACGCATTGAAGGCTGGAAAATAGGATGACAATAAGTAGATGGTTGTTTTGATTGGCACAGACATGATGAGTGGAAGGGCCTCTGTCAGTACTAGTCCTGAGATGATACTATGGAGACATAGTAACTGATTCATGACAATCTCCACTGGAAGGTCTACATAAGACTGCCTTTTTTGCCAAGTGGCCCTCTCCACAGTGCAGTGTTGTATTCATTTCTCATTCAGTTCAGCACTTACGATGCAGCCAGTATTCTATAGTGTCAGAGTATCGACACGGATAACACCATTACATGTGGGGACACCTCCCACCATGTACACGGCGAGTACTCCTGTGACTCGGCCAAAGTGGTCTATCTCATACGCTGCAGGCAAGGATGCCCTGAGGCATGATACATTGGCGAGAACGAGCAGACGCTACAACAGATGAATGGACACCGCATAACAATCACCAGGTAAGAGTGTTCCCTCCCAGTCGGGGAACACTTCAGCAGTCCGGGACATTCGGCCTCATCTTCAGGTGACTAGCCTCCAACGCGGACTTTGGGACAAACAATAGCACAAAACGGCCAAGCAAAGGCTGATAGCCAAGTTCTGTACCCATGGGAGTGGCCTCAACCGGGACCTTGGGTTCATGTCACACTACAAGTGACCCCACTGCACGATATATATACACACACACACACACACCCCTCATACACAAGGACACATACCCCATCACACACTCTCTCACACACACACACACACTCAATCTGTAGCTCCTACATACGCACACATATAAACTTATAGGGTGAATTTGTTATTGCAGAATTACATTTTGCTTTACTCAAAAACTGCATGAATCTGCATGAGTTTTACTGCATGTAAAACTCTGTAAAACTATACAGAGGATTTGTTAGTCTGACATAGCATTGGGACACAAACAGACATCACCCCTATTGTTTAAAAACTTGAGCTATCTTGAGAATGTAATTTAAAAGAAACTCTGGGATTTACATATCAATGAACAGAAACCAGCATATCCAATTTATAAAAGATGAAAGTTTTAATCTAAGATTGTTTACTGTATCACATCTCCATGGCATTGAACTCCTTTGGCATGATGTTATTCCCCACAACCACCTGATGAAGGAGTGGCACTCTGAAAGCTAGTGCTTCCAAATAAACCTGTTGGACTATAACCTGGTGTTGTATGATTTTTAACTTTGTCCACCCCAGTCCAACACTGGCACCTCCAATTCATGGCAAAAGTGAATTACAGCGCAGTTTGCCTCGCATAATGTGGAAAATGCTAGTAAAAAATGTGATAACGTTTTGAAAGCATTAATAATATTAGACCAAGTCAGCACAGATCTATGAAAGGGAACTCGTGATAAAATAATCTTCTAGAGATTTTCAAGGATATAACTATTGGAATAGATAAATAAGAACCAGTGTTTGTGGTGTATTTAGATTTCAAGAAAGCTTTTGATATACTTAAGAGGCCAGTGGACAAAATTGAAGCACAGGGCATTGGAGGTAATATATTGGCATGGATTGAGATTGTTTCTGGTCTTTGAGCCAGAGTATTGGAATAAACAGGTCTTTTTCTGGATTGGAGGTGGTGAACAGTGGTGTACCGCAAGGATCGGTGCTTAGCCCTCGCTATTCACAATATACAAAAATGATTAGGATCAGGGAACATCAACTAGCCACGGAACGACACGACCAGCTATCCCTAGTAGCCACACACGTAGACGACAAGCAACATGAATTTGACTGGGACAGCACTACCATTATAGGGCAAGCGAAACAAAGAACAGCCAGGGAATTCCTAGAAGCATGGCACTCATCCACAAACTCCATCAACAAACACATCGACCTGGACCCAATATACTGGCCACTACAGCGGACAGCTGGAACTGACAACCGGAAGCGGCAGGGACAGGCCACTATAAATGCCGGAGGAAACACCACAGAAGCGCTTCACAGGAGGCTCCCAAGCACTGAGGATGTCACCAGACAGGGGACGAAACGTTTGCAACAAAAACTTCCAGCTCGGCGAACAGAACCACAGCATCAGGGAATCAAATGCAATATTTCCAAGTTAGCTGATGACACAAAAATAGGTGAGATTGAGAATTTTGAGGAGGATGTAAAGAGGCTTCAGGGCAATCTTGTCCAAGAGTGGGTGGGCAAACACATGGTAGTTGTAGTATCAGGTGGATACATGTGGAAAACTGGAAGGCACAGTATTATTTATATGGTGATACATCGGGAAATACAGATTTTCAAATGGATCTAGGTGTCCTTGTACACCAGTCAATGAAAATAAACAGGCAGGTGTTTAGGATTAGGAAAGCAAATGGTATGTTAGACTTCATTGCAAGAGGATTTGAGTTCAGAAGTAGGGGATGCCTTACTGCAATTGTTCAGAATATTGGTAAGACCCACACTTGGAATATGATATCCAGTTATGGCCTTTCTACCTAAGGGAAGATATTCTTGCTACAGAGTCAGAGTAGCAAAGACTCACTAGCCTGATGTTCAGGATGGCTGGGCAGACCTATGAAGAGAAGTTGGTTCAACTGGGCCTCTATACACCAGAATAATGAGAGCGGGATCTGATTGAAATGTGTAAAGTTCTAATAGAGTTGGACAGACTAGATGCAGGGAGGATGTTTCCCACGGGGTCCCAATTTCTCTATAATCGGCTGGGCCATTTGGGGCTGAGATGAGGAATTATTCCTTCACTTGTTGGGTGATGAACCTTTTCATTCCACTACCACATTGGGCAGCACAATAGCTCAGTGGTTAGCACTGCTACCTCACATCACCAGGGACCCAAGTTTGATTCCAGCCTCAGTGGACTGTATGTGTGGATCTTTTACATTCTCCCTGTGTCTGCATGAGTTTTCTCGAGGTGCTTTGGTTTCCTCCCACAATCCAAAGACATGCAGGTTAGATGAATTGGCCTTGCTAAATTGTCCAGTTCGGGGATATGTAGCTTGAGTGCATTCGTCAGGGATAAATGTAGGGTAGGGGAATGGGTCTGGGTGGGCTACTCTTCGGAGAGTTGGTATGGACTTGTTGGGGCCGAAGGGCCTGTTTCCACACTGTAGGGATTCTATGATTCTAAGAAGGTTATGGAAACTGAGTCACTGAGTATATTCAAGTCAATGATCGATACATTTTTAGATGTTTTCTATGTGTCTGCTTTTTAATGACATAAGTTAAATGAACCCATGTTGAATATTCTGAGAGCGGTGTTAGTCGTTTATTTTTAAGGGTTCCTGGGAGACACGTTAAATTAAAAAAAAAACTAATAACAAGTAATTCATGGCAGAAATTTGACAAAAGGAAACTGATTACAGTTGTGCCAGCCAAGTAGGAAGCTTTAATGTGTAGATAGGGTGACTCTTCACTGAAGTTTGAGCATCTGTAAGCTTATTGCTGGGTGAAAGGAATTTATTTTCTGATATTTGTAATGAGAAAATTCCTGTAGTTTCTGCATAGGGTGTTATAGTTTATTTTTTTTCTTCGTTTCTTGTAAGAAGGTGCTTTGCTTTGTTGTTAAAAGTAGTCTCGTGTAAATATGTTGAGATGCTGATTTCTGCAGTAAATAAAAGAAAATTAAACTTATCAAGCCTGGTTTAAGTCTGGGTTATTTTTTAATCTATCTGCTCAGAGATGTGGTGACATTCCTTTTGAAGCAGGTGGGATTCGAATTCTTGTAATCTGTCTCAGCAATAGAGAAACTATCACTGCACCACAAGAGGCCAGTTCACTTGGGTGAATAATGTTTTCAGTATAATGAGATCATAACGTGCAGTTTATTTGATTTTTATTGGAATAGAATGTTTTGTTCTCTGTCATCATTCTTCTCCTCCTTGAATACAGTGATTTTGATTTTATTGTCATAGACTTTAAGTATTTCCTTGCTTCTTGGGCGGAATTCTGAAATTAATTGATGTCTTTGGGTTGCATTCCAATCTGGCACTTATATAGGATGAGTTGACTCACTCACTATTGCTTTTGTAGTACAAATTGTCTTGCTTCAACAATTGTTTATTTTCTTAAAATAGGAAACATTAATGAGTCACAGATTACATTTCAAAATATGTAAGCTCTTTAAAACTCTTTATCTGACATTTTTTTTTGTTTTTATAGAGCATTACTTAAGACAGGATGTGGAAAGCCATGATTCTGATTTGTGGCTTCTTCTAAAACGGACACAATCTACATGTAAAGCAGTACGTGTGCAGGCTGTTCAGGAACTGGCGAAGAAGTATCACTGGCATGGTAAAAATAAGAACTAGATGTTCAAACCTAATTGATATATTTTATCATTGTAACCTTTGTCCTTAATTACTATCTTCCATACACTTTCAGAGTTAGTATTTAAGCTTCAGCAAAGAAATGACAAATTCTGAATGTAAAAAAAACCATAGAGGTTTGCAATATACAAAGGACGCAATTCAACAGCTTGCATTGAAGGTTCCTTTAACAAAATAAAATTTATCCCATCTTTCCTGGCACAAACTTGAACTATTTTGACTACCCAATGTAGTATCTTTTTTTCTTGGAATGATTTAGATTTGCTAAACCAGAGCATTTTATATGTCAGGTAATCGGATAAATTAAATTTGAAAGAGAAGAAGAAGATAGAATGTAAAATATAATGTGGTGAATCTGAAATTTTATGTCCTCTTATCATCTTTTATTTATACACGCTTTGTGCCAGCCTCATAGAATGAAAACTTGTTGGCCAATTATAAGAGCAGCGTATATAAAACAAGCTTAGAAAGTTCATATCTAATTCCTAGTGGGTATGAATCTTGAATAAAACTGATCCAAGGAATAGATTAGATTAGATTACTTACAGTGTGGAAACAGGCCCTTCGGCCCAACAAGTCCACACCGACCCGCCGAAGCACACCCAACCAGACCCATTTCACTACATTTACCCTTGCACCTAGCACTATGGGCAATTTAACATGGTCAGTTCACCTAACCTGCACATTTTTGGACTGTGGGAGAAAACCAGACCACCCAGAGGAAACCCACGCAGACACTGGGAGAATGTGTAAACTCCACACAGTCAGTCGCCTGAGGCGGGAATTGAACCCGGGTCTCTGGCGCTGTGAGGTAGCAGTGCTAACCACTGTGCCACCGTGCTGCTCATAGTAAATTTTATACCAATACTTTTTTTCCCAAAAGCCAAATTAAAAATATGGCATTGTTTTAAAAAAAATCAGATCCATCATTGCTACTCTGTCCAATTTAGTGCTCAACCCTTTAGTTCTGGCATATGGAGTTGTTTAGTTTTGCCAAAGATCAGGATAAACAAAGGTGTAGATTCAGAGTTGCAATGACGCAGCTTCATGTCATTCAATACGTCTTTATCCATACGTCCTTACGTGCACTTCTTCGGTATTCCAATAGACAGAACCAATAAATACTGGTGAAGCAAAGGCAAGGTGCTTTCTTTCGCACAGATCGTAGGTTCCCTCTGACGGAGAACAACCTAACTCTGCTACAACAGCTTGACTGTTGGCAGAAAGCTAACTTTTAAAATTTTCTTTCTGCTCAGCCTTTAGGTATAAAAATTGATCAACTATATCTTAACTTCTAGCCCACTCCAAGGCCTGCATCTTCAGCGTTGTTAAATCTGATTACTCTTTTTGGTGACTTTTCAGCATGGCAAGATTTGTTTATTGTTTTCTGAACATTCCCCTGGGTAAGAATGAGCTGGTCCTTTAAGAACTCAACTTTGTTAGCCTCCCCATATTCATTCCTGACCAACAAGTGAAGTCTCATCAGACAAGTCTCAGCTGCCCTCTGCTGAGCTCCAATGAATTGCTTCATCTCAATGGACTGGAATGAAAAATCAACCTTTTCTATCTACTCAGCTCATAAGGGACTTCCAATTGATTTTGCACATCTTGATTAACTGCATAATGTTTTATTCCCCAAATTTAGTTAAACCCTAAAGGGTGAACCCATGTGAACCTGATTTGAATGTAACATATTCTAGAATCTTTTCTGAAGAATACTGAAAAACTCCATAAGTACAATAGACGTTTCACACTAATTTTCTCAGGCTGTATCTGACTTAGGAATGCTTAATGCTAACATTCAGTACAGCAGCAAGAAAGGAGGCACAGTTTAACAGCTGCAATTTTGGAGGAATGTTGATTCAGAGGGAAAAAAATCAAACAGTAAAATCATGGGGAAGTGATGGGTTGATTTTTTGTGATTAAAAATGTCTGTTTTTTGGAATTGATAATAAAACACAGGGATAAGTGAATGTGACATAATAAAGTAATACAAGTAAGCAAAGTAGAATAAGGGAAGTAGAATAAAGATGGCACAAGGGAACTGAAGGAAGTGCAAGGGAACATGGCAGCACAAGTTAGTCAAGTGGAATGTGTGGCTTGTAAAAGTGAGAAGTCAAGCATTCTACTGGGCTCCTAATTGATCTTGTGAGCAGGAATAGCTTCCTGCTGTAGAAACCTGATGTCCCGGTTTCAGAGCTTGAACAACAACTGAAGTCAAAGAACAAAAGAGGAGTACAGCACAAGAACAGCCTCTTTGGTCCTCCAAGCCTGTACCAATCATCATGCCCTAATGAAACTGAAAAAAAAACAAGCCTTCTGCCCTTATTCGGTCTGCATCTATCTATTCCCTCCGCATACATATTACCATCCAGATGTTACTTAAATCTCACCAACATGCCTGCTTCTACTATCTCTTTGGGCAGTGTGTTCCAGACTCTTACCCACTCTCTTGCATAAAAAGCTTCCCTAGTACTTTTCCTTTAAAGTTTCCCCCTCTACCATGAACCTCTACCCCCTTGTAATTGAAACTTAACCCTGGGAGAAAGCCTCTGGCTATCCATCTCTGCCTCTCATAATTTTGTAGACCACTGTTATATCTTCTCTCGGCTGCCATCTTTCCAGTGAAAACAATCCTAGTCTTTTTAACTTTTCCTCACAGCCAATGCCCTCAAGACCAGGCAACATCCTCATGAACCTTCTCTGCACTCTCTCCAAAGCTTTGACACCCTTCTGATAATATGATCTCCAAAACTGCACACAATACTCTAAATGTGGTCTAGCAAAGGTTTTATATCGCTGAAACATGGTTTTCCAACTCTTGTACTCCATGGCCTATCAATGAAAGCAAGAATGCGAAATGCCTCCTTAATCACCTTGGCTACCTGTGTTGCAACTTCTAGGGAACTGTGGACCTGCACCCAATCTATCTGTCTATTCTTTTCCTAAAGGTTCTGCCATTTACAGTATATCAGCGGCACATGCCCAAGGCTGAGCTTTACAAGGATAGCATGTTCAGAACAGTGGAGACAGTGAGGTCTGCAGATGCTGGAGATCAGAGTTGAGAATGTATTGCTGGAAAAGTACAGCAAGTCAGGCAGCATCAGAGGAGCAGGAAAATCAATGTTTCAGGCTGGAGCCCTTCATCAGGAATGTTCAGAACGGTGGCCATAGTCCAGCCTAAGAGCCCAGAGGAAGGAAGGGAATTGGATAAATGAGGCAGGTGCTGCAAGAGTCCCCAATCATCAGACTCACAAATCGGTTTTTCATTTTGGAAACTAATAAGGGTGCTAGATCATCAAGAGTGTGCAATCAGCGCTGCAATCGGCTCAGCCACTTAGAAGGAAAGGGAGAAGAAAGGAGGAGCTCTCGTGACAGAGGATTCTTCAGGTGAATAGACAGGACAGGACAGTATAGATCTCTAGAAGGATCCAAACAAGTTGGTGGGTAGAGCAAATGAGTTTCAATATAGGCAGGTGTGATGAGATACATTTTGGTCAGAAGAAAAATAATAAAACGTAGTGGTACAGGAGCAAAGGGACCTGGTGTATGTGCACATATCATTGGATGTGTAAGGGCAAGTAGAAAGAGCAATAAGTGAGGTGTGCACTATCCTTAGCTTTATTAAAATGGTATAGAGTACAAAAGGAGATGATGTTGAACTTGTATTGGACAATTGTGAGACCACAGCTGGGATATTGTGTCCAGTTCTTGGCACCACGTTATATGTGGAAGGATGTAAACTCATTGAAGCGTGCAGAAGCAATTTAGAAGATTAGTTCCAGGGATGAGGAACTTCAGTTAGAAGGATAGATTGAAGAAGTTTGAACTGTTCTTTGTGAAGTGAAGAAAGCTCAGAAGAGATCGGATTTCAAAATATTCAGCAGGGTCGACAGTAGATGGGCCAAAAGTGTTCCTGATTGTAAATGGAACAAGAAGAAGAAAGCATGGATTTAAATCTGCAAAAGACGCAAGGGTGAAGTGGAAAAACATTATTTCATTCAGCTAGTTAGGCTCTGAATGCATTGCCTGGAAGTGTGGTGGAATATGGTTCAATTGAGGCATTCAAGAGAGCATTGGATTATTATGTGGAGAAAAAAGTTATGTTCAAGAAAAAAGCAGGAGATTGGCTCACAATAATGCTCAGAGCTGAAAATGTGTTGCTGGAAAAGCGCAGCAGGTCAGGCAGCATCCAAGGAACAGGAGAATCGACGTTTCGGGCATAAGCCCTTCAGGAATTCCCAAAGAAGGGCTTATGCCCGAAACGTCGATTCTCCTGTTCCTTGGATGCTGCATGACCTGCTGCACTTTTCCAGCAACACATTTTCAGCTCTGATCTCCAGCATCTGCAGTCCTCACTTTCTCCTCACAATAATGCTCATTTAACAAGCTGGTGCAGGCACGATGAACCAAATGGCCTCCTCCTGCGCTGTAACGTTGCTGTGACTCTGAAAATGAACAAATTTGACTGAAGCTTTTAATCTTGCAATCATTGAGACAACTCACAAGAAATACTAACCCAAATGAAAAACAACAGTTATATTGTATCTTTATTTTTCAGCAATAATCAATTTTGTACTACTACTTAACTTTCTTTTTCCAAATTTTGTCGTTAACAATGCTTTATTTTACTTATGTTTTGGAGATGCCAGTGTTGGACTGGGGTGTACAAAGTTAAAAATCACACAACACCAGGTTATAGTCCAACAGGTTTAATTGGAAGCACACTAGCTTTCGGAGCAACAATCACCGTCACTCCGAAAGCTAGTGTGCTTCCAATTAAACTGATATTGATTGGGAAAGCTATAGCTCAAGTTCGTTAGATGGGTCAGTGTTTGTTCAATGTCTATAACCTGGTGTTGTGTGATTTTTAACTTTATTTTACTTAGCTATTCATAGTACCTGGGTGTCATTAACAGGACAAGCAACCTATCAAAAGTAATCCTTAAGAAGATAGTGAGCACCTCTGTGAATCACTAGTTTAGATACACCCACAATGCTGTTAGGAAGAGGGCTTCAAGAATTTAATCGATCAATCATGAAGGAATGACACCGAATTTGAGAGTAAGATGGAATATACTTTGTAGACTGTTGGGGTTCCATGCAGGTTTTTTTCCAGGTGGCAGATTGCAGGTTCATAAGGTGACTTTGTCTTGACAAGTTCGTATTGTGCATCTTATAGTCAGCACATACTACTGCCATGGTGCATCAGTGATGAAATGACTGAACATATAATGCCGTGGAGGGGGTGTCGATGAAATAAGCTGTTATGTATGCAAACGAGTTTCTTGATTAATACTGAATCTTAATACATTGAGGCAAGTGCAAAATTTTCTATCACAGTTCGGACTTGTGCCATGTGTATGGCGGAAATGCTTTCAAGAATCAGGGTGCAAATTGCTTGCTGCAAAATCTCTAACGTCTGGACTACTCTTCTAGCCACCCGATATATGTGGTTGGTCTAGATCTATGAAATGATAAGTTTTGAAAAAAGACCCAAGGAGAGGCAATATATTGATTTATTGGCACAGTTCCAAAAATATACTTAAAGAGATCTGAAGGCTTGTGTGCCTAGAACTTGGGAGTCATAGAATATCCTTTTGAAGGTAGCAGAACAAATTAAGAGAAATCTTACCAAATATTTTAAGAGCTTGTATTTCATTAATACATGTATTTACCACAAAGAGAGAAATTAGTTTGGCTAATTAGGGAACAAGTTAATGTCATAGATTGTGCACAGGGGTTTTACCAAAATGGTTCTAGGGATGAGGCAATTTTGCTACAATGAGGAGAAGTTAGGGTTGTTCTCCTTGCAGTAAAGGAGTTTGAGAGAGAATCTGACAGTTTTAGAAAATTATAAAAGGTAAATTATGAAATCAAAATGTTGTAATCTTTCATTAAAATAACAGTCAATGTAAATTTATTGCACCGGGTAGCGGCTTGTCCCATTAACAAATCTGGAGTGCAGCGTGTTACCTCTTCAAGTTGTATTAGAACATAGAACAGTACAGCGCAGAAGGGGCCCTTTGGCCTCGGATGTTGCGCAGACCTGTGAACTAATCTAAACTCATCCCTCCACACAATCCCATCATCGTCCATGTGCTTGTCCAAGGACAAAATCACACAATGGAAAGTTCACCAATTCCATTTGCTTGTAAAATTTTATACTTCTGAATTGTTAGGTGCTGCAACTGAGATAATCGTACTGTTCAGGTAATCACTTTATTCATTGTTTGAGCCGAGATTAAAGAACGGAGAAATAATTTTCAAACTTTGTGACAAAATGCCATGCTTTAGGTTAATGGGTGACAGGATATTTGATTGCTGCAGCCCTCAGATTGATATGTTTCTGTTTTATTTATAATTATGGTGTCAGAGTCATTGAATTAACTATTGTCAATGCAGTTCTGAATTTGTTTGTTTAAAAAAGTGCTTAAAGATACAGTAGTATCAGCATAGTCACTTCAACATGATCAGTAACAAGGATTATTAGTTTTTGGAATTCATCGTAGCAGAGTGAAGGGAAAAATTTGTAAGGAACGTTTCATACAAAGTGTTATTAATACTAGGAAGAGTAGATTTTCTTTGCTGTTGGAAATGTGAGAGTTCGAAGAAAAACAAATTGCAGGAGAAACTGAGCAGCCCTTCAACATCTGTTGAGAGAAAGCAGAATTAACATTTCTCAAGAAGTTATGAGTAAGAGTTACTGGAGTCGACGCATTAACTCTGCTTTTTCACCACAGATGCTGTGAAATCCGCTGAGGTTCTTCAGTAATTTCTATTTTTGGTTCAAATTTCCAGTATAGACCAAAGAACAGTATCCACAGTTCTTTATTTTATTTTAATGTGAAGGCTGGGTTAAATTTCAAGCTTTAATTAAAATTAATTTATGGAAAAACCTTAATTTTTTTTCAGAAGCTTTCACAATCAGGCAGAGTATTGGAACATAATTACCCGACCAATCAAATTCAACTTATTTGGATGGAATTTAATCATTTATTGCCTGACCTGAGCTTTTCCAGCAATTTCTATTTTTGTTTGGCAAAGACAAAACTATCATCTATTTCCTATTAACCAATATTTTTATTCATAATATTTTATACCCTACAGCATGATTCTTTATTTTTCACAACAACCATTGACGTGGCTCTTTATCACATGCTTTCTGGAAATCTAAGTACAGATCTTTCTGCAGAATACTTGCTTCAGAACTGATGCTATTGGTCCAAACGTTGAATCCCTCCTTTTTACAGCATGCCTTAAGCCAAGTACAATCCTCCCCTATCATCTTTCTTTTATTCTCTGTAGCACATAATGTGGGGAGAAATCCTAAAGTTATTTCCCCCACGCCAGTTTTGCCTTTAAGTCCTCGAGGCAACGGATTGAATAGTTTCCAGCTGCAAAAAGTGGTTTACCGTTTGTTTGAAATCAATCCTACAAAGGTGAACCAATCCATCAGGCTTCACATTTACATAGAACATAGAACATAGAAGAATACAGCGCAGTGCAGGCCCTTCGGCCCTCGATGTTGCGCCGATCCAAGCCCACCTAACCTACACTAGCCCACTATCCTCCATATGCCTATCCAATGCCCGCTTAAATGCCCATAAAGAGAGAGAGTCCACCACTGCTACTGGCAGGGAATTCCATGAACTCACGACTCGCTGAATAAGTGTCATCGAGGTGACTCTGTTCCACAACCTGGGCTAGCCTACCCTTCACAGATCCAGCAAGACACAAGTGGAAGGAAGTCGTGCTGAGTCTCATATCATGGAGCCTGAAGCTGCTTTATTGCCTGCGTCTCACCCTGGAAACTGTGCCTCACCCCACTCCTATTCAATCCTGCCTCCCTACCCACATACTCTGAACATTTGGTCACCTCCATGTGGATGTCCATGCTAGGGCTGTGACTCAGGTAGGGGCTTCAGAATAGTGTTTTTCATTTTGGTTTCAACTCCACTCTATTTCCCATCCACTCGATACTGCGGCATGTATCATACTGACACTTCCAGGTGAAGGTTGTTACTGATTAATGTTGTAAGGTCAACTTATTGTTCATGTAAACACACATCCAGATGTATTGGAAACAACTGGAAGAAACAAGCAAATGTATTCAAAAGCAAGACTTACACAAAAATAATCAATAAAACCAATATAACAAAATATGACTATTGCAACTGATGAATACACAAATGAATTAATCAATAACATTTATAGACAGATTTGTAAATGACACACTGGTAAAGTTAAACATTTATAAATTAATAAACAGACACAAAGAATGCATTTAATATTAACACAGCTATAACTGCATTGGTAACAAACAGAACGCACAAAGCAGTTTGAAATAATACTTACAGTGTAGTTCATTAAATATGAAAGAGATACCTTGACCTAGCTGGTGGACTGTTTATATTTTATTTGAAAAATGTGGTGCTGGAAAAACACAGCAGGGCAGGCAGCATCCGAGGAGCAGGAGAGTCGACGTTTCAGGCATAGGCCCTTCTTCAGGGCTCATATTTTATGTATGTATATAATATATGATACATATATAATACATATGTATCATATATTATACACACACACATAAATAATGTATGTATTGTGTATGTACATTACCTATGTAGATTAATATGTAACAGACACAGTAGCCACCGAATATGAGACAGCAATTTGAAGGAGCCATGATGATGATCCAGGCTGTCTGGTTACAGGCCCATTAGCCTCTGAGAAGGGATTGGAGGGTTAGATTCCTCACCTTTAACTGGGCACATGACTACACCTGGGGAGCAGATAGGAATATACTTACCGGTAAAAGTGCTTACCGGTAGCGGGCAGCGGTGTTTTTTTTTCTCTTTCACTCTCTCTTCACAGAAAGAGCGGGAGCACCAGGGGGAAGTGACGACGACCAGAGGGGCAGCCGGGAAGGAAAGCGGTGAGTATTTATACTCACCCTTCGAAGCCGCCGGTCATCTCCAGTGCGAGCAGCAGCGAAGGTAAGACCGTTTGGTTTTAAAAGTGCTTACCGGTAGCGGGCAGCAGTGTTTTTTTTTCCTTGCGGAACACCGCTAGTGACGGCACTCCATGAAGAAACTTTGCCATCAACTACTACCCTCTGTCTTCTTCCATCCAGCCAATTCCTAATCCAAACCTCCAACTCATCCTCAATGCCATACCTCCGTATTTTTTGCAGTGGTCTACCATGGGGAACCTTATCAAACGCCTTACTAAAATCCATATATACCACATCTACCGCTTTCCCCTCATCAACCTCCTTCGTCACCTTTTCAAAGAATTCAATAAGGTTTGTGAGGCACGACTTGCCCTTCACAAAACCATGCTGACTATCCTTGATCACATTATTCCTATCCAGATGTTCATAAATCCTATCCCTTACAATTCTCTCTAAGACTTTGCCCACAACAGAAGTGAGACTCACCGGCCTATAGTTACTCGGGTTATCCCTACTCCCCTTTTTGAACAAGGGAACCACATTTGCTATCCTCCAGTCTACTGGCACTATTCCTGTAGACAACGAGGATATAAAAATCAAGGCCAATGGCTCTGCAATCTCCTGCCTTGCTTCCCAGAGAATCCTAGGATAAATGCCATCAGGCCCAGGGGACTTATCTATTTTCACCCTTTCCAGAATTTCCAACACCTCATCTCTACATACCTCAAAGCCATCCATTCTACTTAATTGTGACTCAGTATTCGCACTGACAACAATGTCCTGTTCCTGATTGAACACTGACGAAAAGTATTCATTCAGTGTCTCCCCAATCTCTTCAGCCGCCACACGCAACTTCCCACTACTATCCTTGACTGGACCTATTCCTACCCTAGTCATTTGGTATGACCGGTGCTGCCCATTCTGCAAACTGTACTGGTTTGATTATTGCCTTGCTTTCCAGCATCCTGATTTCTGCCTCTACTTCTTCACGCAAGACAAATGGCACTGGACAGGCCTTGCAGCATTTTCGAATTGCTTCATGGTCAACATGTAAAGTGGCCTTGGACTGTTTAATAGTCCCTAGACTTTACTGAGAGAAAAAAAACTTGTAGGTATTTCATTAGGATTTCACTTAGGCAGCCATTTTCTCATCAAAAGATGGTAATCCAATCAAGTTGAATCTTTCTCAACCAATTCCTCCCTTCAAGCTTGGACCCAAGCCTACTAGACTAACTAAACTTGTTGCCTTTCATAAGAGACCGGGACCAAAGTTGTACCCTTAATCTGGGGTTCCCTGGTATACATTCTCAGCCTGGCCGAGGTGTTACAAAAACTTAATTGTTGGAATCCAAAGCAAATTTTGGTAAAGTCTAGTTCAGTGATCACTTATGCAGCCACACCAGTATCAACCTCCTTTAGAACTGGGTGACTATTGAACCAGACGTTTCTTTTGATTAGTTCTGATTGGATGTTGCTAAGCAATTTAGCTGTTCCAAACTATTTGTCGGTGGACTTTCTAGGGTGCCTCAGGTCATAGTCATGGAGATGTACAGCACGGTCCAACTTGTCCATGCCGACCAGATATCCCAACCCAATCTAGTCCCACCTGCCAGCACCTGGCCCAAATCCATCCAAACCCTTCCTATTCATATACCCGTCCAGATGCTTTTTAAATTTTGCAATTGTACTAGCCTCCACCACTTCCTCCAGCAGCTCATTCCATACATGTACCATCCTCTGCGTGAAAACATTGCCCCTTTTATATCTTTCCCCTCTCACCCTAAACCTATGCCTTCCAGTTCTGGACTCCCCCACTCCAGGGAAAAAACTTTGTCTATTTATCCTATCCATGCTCCTCATGATTTTATAAACCTCTATAAGGTCACCCCTCAGCTTCCAACACTACAGGGAAAACAGCCCTAGCCTATTCAACCTCTCCCTATAGCTCAAATCCTCCAACCCTGGCAACATCCTTGTAAATCTTTTCTGAACCCTTTCAAGTTTCACAACGTCCTTCAGCTAGGAAGGAGACCAGAATTGCATGCAATATTCCAACAGTGGCCTAACCAATGTCCTGTACAGCTGCAACATGACCTCCCAATTCCTGTACTCAGTACTCTGATCAATAAAGGAAAGCATACCAAATGCCTCCTTCACTATCCTATCTACCTGCGACTCCACTTTCAAGGAGCTATGAACCTGTACTCCAAGGTCTCTTTGTTCAGCAACATTCCCTAGGACCTTAGCATTAAGTGTATAAGTCCTGCTAAGATTTGCTTTCCCAAAATGCAGCACCTCACATTTATCTAGATTAAACACCATCTGCCACATCTCAACCCATTGGCCCATCTGATCAAAATCCCATTGTAATCTGAGGTAACCTTCTTTGCTGTACACTACACCTCCAATTTTGGTGTCATCTGCAAACTTACTAATTATACTTGTTATGCTCACACCCAAATCATTTATATAAATGATGAAAAGTAGCAGACCCAGCACTAATTGAAAAAGCTACGGGTCCACTGCTAGCTCATAGCTGGCTCCAGGAGTGAACAGAACCCCTGACACGTCTGTTAATTGGGCCAGGTTGACAGCCCCAATCAGGAACTCATATTCTATGAAATCCACATAGCTGATCTCAGTATAATCACTACAGATTGGACCAGGTTGTTAAAGCACTTGAGGTCCTTGGCTTTAAAAATAAGAAATTATATTAACCTTTATAGATATAACTGTTTAGACCTCAGCAACATTATTTTGTCCAATTCTGGATATCATACTTTCAGTCAAATGTCAAGGCTTTGGAGGGAATTTAAAGAAAAAAGCTATCAGAAACTATAATTAATTGGTAAGACCAGAGAAGCTGGAATTATTCTTCTTCAAGCAGAGTATAATTGGATGTTTTAAAAGAGACATTCTAAATTATGAGGTGCTTTGATAAAAAAGAAATGGAGAAGCTTCTTCCACTTGCGGGAGAATTATTGATTAATACAAAGATCTAAAGCATTTGTTAAAAAAGATCCGATGGGGAAATAAGATGAAATTTCTTGATGTATTGGTTGTTTATGATCTGGAAAGCACTCACTGAAAGGGTACTGGAAGTAGGTTCAAATATAATGTTAAAAGAACAAACACATGAAAGGGGGAAGTTTGAAGGGGGATAGGAAAAGTACAAAAGGGATTATTTGTTAATGCTTCCAATAGCAGTAGCAAAGACATGATGAAGAGTGTCCAGTGTTGTACGATTTGTAATGGTTTGTAATTTCTCATAAAAATATAATATCATTCTAACTTTGCGTGAAAATTGGTTTAGTAGAGTGTTCACTATCAACACAGTATTAGTATTAAGATTACGTACTTACTGACAGTGTGGAAACAGGCCCTTTGGCCCAACAAATCCACACCAACCCTCCGAAGAGCAACCCACCAGATCCATTCCCCTACATTTACCTCTTCACCTAACACTACGGGCAATTTAGCATGGCCAATTCACCTAACCTGCACATTTTTGGACTGTGGGAGGAAACTGGAGCACCCGGAGGAAACCCATGCAGACATGGAGAATGTGCAAACTCCACACAGACAGTTTCCCGAGGCGGGAATTGAACCCGGGTCTCTGGCGCTGTGAGGCAGGAGTGCTAACCACAGAATTAATGGTAATCAGATTTGCAGAAACAAAGTTGAATGAAGTTCCTTGGAGGAGGGAGTGGCAATGACATTTTACCAGATTTAAATCTGGATTTGCATTGACATTTGTGTTTGTGCAAGCAAAGCTGCTTTGTATGACCCTTACCATAATAGCATATATTTTCTTTGTTTGCAGATTATCAGTACAGAACGCTGGCCCAAGCATTAGATCAGAAAACAAGCATTGGGCTAGCCCGATCACAGGATGTTGACTTTCGCTTTTTTTTACATCCTCCATCACCAAGAATAATTGAGGTCAGTAAATCTATTTGTATTGCTTGTTATCTGTCATTTTCAGCAAAGTGATACTGTTTGTGTAAAGTGGAGTTGAATTAGTATATATTTATATAGCAGCAGTAAAGCTGGTGTGAAGCCGTTTCAATTCATGCTGATGCTACAGCTGTAGGGCCATTCTAGAATTAATGGTAATCAGAATTGCAGAAACAAAGTTGAATGAAGTTCCGTGGAGAAGGGAGTGGCAATGCCATTTTACCAGATTTAAATCTGGATTTGCATTGACATTTGTGTTTGTGGTTTATAACCCTTACCATAGTAGCATAATTGTATTCTAGATTTTTAAATACATGGTGCTGTTCACCAGTTTCCTAAATGAGGATGATGATTCCTTTGGACAGCTCATAGAACATGGTGATATTTGATTTGTCAATGTTTTGTATTGAATAAGGTAAGTAATAAGTAATTCATAAACTTTGCATAATACGGTCCATCATAAGATATGAAAATCTGTTTCAAATTATGTTATTATTTTATGTACTCAGCAGTCAATTACTTAATCCTGAGCCCCTCCAGATCACAGACCTTGACCAAGCAGCAACAAAAGTACAGGTTGAAGGTCTTCATCATGGCTGATTTGGAACCCAAGTTGTTCTGAGAATAACTGGGTTGGGCTCAAGCTGCAGCTCAAAAGCAGAGGCAATGCTGTGGAGTTCTCAGTCAGTGCTTCAACACTCAGGGAAATGCTGTGATTTGATGGCTATCTTGCCATTCAGCTGTTAAATGGATGGCCAGGCATGACTGAAGGGGAACCAAAGGCAGGAGGCCATGGCTCAAGGATAGAGAGTTGGGCAAGGGCAGTGCAATGTGTGAAATGATCTTGTCCTCTCTTGTGCATTGTTTTCATCGTAGAAAAAGACTATAATGGGAAAATACTATGCAGAGGAATTTGGAGGGATTAAACCCTTGATTTCCACAGGCTTTAGTGCTTTTCAGCTGTGCCTCATGCTGCATGTCCTGTGTCCTTTAACCTTTCCAACCCATCTGTCAGCCTCCCAAAACCTTGGGATGTTGAGGATTCCTGAGTTGTCATGGTGAATGCACACAATGCACTCATGCAGTCTTATGTCTAATTATCTCCATAGCACGTGGCCATTCTAATGTTAAGTTTTACTTGCCCTCAACGCATAAAGTCATTCAGCATTTTGTGGGTCTGTAGTTCAGTCCTTGCCCACATTGTGGAAAGTTATGCAGATTCATAAACAGGTTCCATGAGCATGTTAAGAACTCACAACAGACGACTGTTTCTTGTATTCATGCATGCCGCATGCATATATTACCAAAAATGAAAGCTGACAACAACAAGCCAATACTACTTGTTTATTGACCTTCCAGTATAGTCATACTTCGTCAGTTGGGGGTATTGCTTCTTACCATCCCACGGAAGGAGAATCTTCCACCCTGTACAATCACAATCTGGAGGAGAACAAGCAGGGAGTTAGCATCAGACCATGGGGCTGCCTATACTTGTGCTATCACCACTTCTCCTGCTATACCTGGTACTTGTCACTAAATGTTCTGATAGTTGAGAGTGTGATGACAGTCAACAGTTGTGGTAAACACCTCCAAATCATACCCCAGCAAGTCATGACAAGATGTGAGAGCTCTTGACCAGGAATGGATTTGAAACAGAAGCAATGAAGATTTGGGATGTAATATTAGTAAATAATACAAGTCAAGGACAAAGCAGATTCTTTGCTATACTTAAAACATGGAACCGGGAGTGCAAAGGATTTCCAGCAAGTGGCAGAGTTCTCCCTCTAGTTTTAAGGAAATTTTCAAAACTCAGTTTGATTAACTTTGCGGGTAAACTGGAGGAAGCATTGTCTGACAGAGCTTGAAAAGCAGAGATAATTGATGTACTACTGACACACTTGCAATAACTTAGGAGCTCACACCTTTAATGCATTGTCTGAGCTGAGATGTCACCTTTTTTCTATAAGACCTTGTTATGTCTGGAATGTGACTTGAAAGCAGTCCTGGGATTTACATATTAATGAATTAAAACCTGTTCTAAAAGATGAAAGATTTAACAGCAATCTAGATTTGTTCAATATATCGCATCACTGTATGACACTATGATCTTTTGCTATAAATTCTGTGTCCTATCATCCTATTCCACTAGCTACCTGATGAAGGAGCAGTGCTCTGAAAGTTAGTCCTGTACTTCCAAATAAACCTGTTGGACTATAATCTGATATTGTGTGATTTTTAACTTTGTCCACCTCCGTCCAACACCTGCACCTCCACATCAGTGTAAGATGAATTGGTTAAAGTTGTGCTCTGCAATTGGATGCTGAGAGAGGCAGAGTGTGGAGTTGACATTTGAAGATGGGATGTCAATCAGCGCAGTCGTGATATTTGAGCTTCTTGTGACATTGAATCCAAATGTGACAACTGCATTTCTGGAGCTTATGTTTTTGGCTACTTCCAGCAATTTTGACCTAAGAGGCCAGAGGAGACCGCATCAGGAGCAACGAATACAATAAATGACATGTGGAAGTGCAGGTGAAACTTTGGATGTGGAAGCCTCCTTCGGGACCTTGGAGGTAAGGGGGGAGGTGTGAGTGCAGGTTTTGCAATTCCTGCGGTAGCAGGGGAAGGTGCCAGGAAGGGAGGGTGGCTTGTTAGTGGACGCAGATCTGACCAGGTATTCGCAGAGGGAACGGTCTTTGCGGATAGGGATGGGGAAAGAAATATATTCATGATGGTAGGGTCCGTTTTTAGGTGGCGGAAATGTTGGCGGATGATGAGGGATATATTTCCCTCCCCACCTCTATCTGCTTTCAGCAAAGACTGTTCCCTCCATGACTACCTGGTCAGGCCCACGCCACCCTCCCTTCCTGGCACCTTCCCCCTGCCACCACAGGAATTGCAAAACCTGTGCCCACACCCCCCCCCACCTCCGTCCAAGGCCCCAAAGGAGCCTTCCACATCCATCAACGTTTCACTTGCACCTCCACACATGTCATTTATTGTATCCATTGTTCCCGATGCAATCTCCTTTACATTGGGGAGACTGCACGTCTTCTGTCAGAGTGCTTTAGAGAACATCTCTGGGACATCCTCACCAATCAACCCCACCACCCCGCAGCCGAACATTTCAACTCCTCCTCCTAGTCTGCCAAGGACATGCAGGTCCTGGACTCCTCCATCGCCACTCCCTCACCACCCAGCGCCTGGAGGAAGAACGCCTTTTCTTCTGCCTCGGAATCCTTCAACCCCAGGGCATTGTGGTGAAAGGGTTAAAATTGTGTCCCAATACATGTGTGAATCTAACCGAAAATGGAAGGTGTCGCTTAGTCCCGTGTGAATCTTATTACACACCTTCCCGTGTGAATCTTCTTATCTGTATGTGACCAGAATGTTCTGTGTCAGACTACTTTCCTGCGAGCCTGGTCCTTGACCTTGAGAATTTTTTTAAAACAGGCATCAATGTGGACTTCATTAGTTTCCTCATTACCCCTCCCCCCACCTTACCCCAGTTCCAACCTTCCAGCTCAGCACTGCCCTCATGACCTGTCCCACCTGTCAATCTTCCTTCCCACCTATTCGCTCCACCCTCCTCTCTGACATATCACCTTTACCCCCACCTCGATCCAACCATTGCCCTTTCAGCTACCTTCTCCCAGCCCCACACCCCAACCCTCCCCTCCCATTTATCTCCCCACCTCAAAGGCTCCCAGTCTCTTTCCTGATGAAGGACTTCAGCCCGAAATGTCGATTTTCCTGCTCCTTGGATGCTGCCTGACCTGCTTGTGCTTTTTCCATCAACACATTCTCAATTCATAGAGATTTACAGCACGGTAACAGACCCTTTGTCCAACTCCTCCATGCCGACTAGTTATCTGAACCTAATCTAGTCCCATTTCCCAGCACATGGCGCGTATTCCTCTAAACGTTTCCTGTTCGTATACCCATCCAGATGCCTTTTAAATCAACTCATTCCATACGTACACCACCCTCTGCATGAAAACGTTGCCCCTTAGGTCCCTTTTATATATTTCCCCTCTCCCCACCCCAGGGAAAAGACTTTGTCTATTTATCCTATCCATGCCCCTCACGATTTTATAAACCTCTATAAGGTCATCCTTTAGCCTCTGACACTTCAGGGAAAACAACCCCGGCCTGTTCAGCCTCTCCCTATAACTCAAATCTTCCAATCCTGGCAACATCGTTGTATATCTTTTCTGAACCCATTCAGCATCTTGTGAACCTGGAGGCAATGTATAATTTTCCAAAACTTTTGTCATTAAGCAGCCTTCCAGGCAATTAATTGTGTTTTTATATATAAAATCCTGTTCTTGTGTTTCCTGTGTGTAGAACTCCTGCATTGAAGATGAGCTCAGAAATCTGCTGGCCTCTCTACCACAATCTGAAGTGGATCAGTGTGTGCAGTACTTTACTTCTCTTGCTCTACGAGAAAGTAATCAGTCTTTGTCAGCACAAAGGGTAAGTTTCAATAATCCAATTTTGTTTATTCTTTTGCAATCTACAGAAAAATTTACCATGTCTAGACAAGTTGATTTTTTTTTTAGGTGATAATTAAAGTGTATAAGACATCCCTAATGGTCGACGGTTACATCACATCTAAAGGGATTGGATAGGATAAATAGACAAAGTCTTTTCCCGGGGTCGGGAAGTCCAGAACGAGAGGGCATAGGTTTAGGATATAAAAGAGATCTAAGGGGCAACTTTTACACGCAGATGGTGGTACGTGTATGGAATGAGCTGCCAGACGACGTGGTGGAGGCTGGTATAATTAACGTTTAAGAGGCATTTGGGTATATGAATAGGAAGTGTTTGGAGGGATATGGGCCGGGTGCTGGCAGGTGGGACTAGATTGGGTTGGGATATCTGGTCGGCATGGACAGGTTGGACCGAAGGGTCTGTTTCCATGCTGTACATCTTTATGACTCTATAACATTAAATAATATCAGATATTGCAAAATCCTGAACAGGAGTGTCTAATTAATTTAAGCTTCGTAATGCAGATTGAAAGAAGATCTTTCAGTTCCAAATTGACTTTAGTAATATTCTTGCCTCTTGAGTCAGAAGTATACGGGGTCAAGTGTATGGTGCTGGAAAAGCGCGTCAGGTTGGGCAGCAGCAAAGGAGCTGGAGAATCGATGTTTCGTGCATAAGCCCTTCCTGATGAAGGGCTTGTGCCCAAAGTGTTGATTCTCCTATCCCTTGGATGCTGCCTCATCTGCTGTGCTTTTCTAGCACCATACTCACAACTCTGATCTTCAGCATGTGCAATCATCACTTTCTCCTCGGAGGTGGACGGACCCATTCATCACTTCAAACGTACTAGGCTGACAATACTGTGCAAATATTACATTGTCAGAAGTACTGTTGAGCAATTGTCTGTATACTATCATTGTATTTTACTCCACCTTGCAATATCTTAGCTAGAATGATCTAAAATTAACTCAGCTGACCTGCTGTTTCCTCAGTTCCCTAGGTCATCCTTTGCATCAAATAGTTATACAATTTTCCAGAAAGTGCAATTATTTCTTTTTAACTACTCTCTGTGACAAAGCATCCAAAATTTATTGAGAAAGCTTACCTAACTTCTCTGCTCCTCAGTGATCATAGTAAATTGAGGCTCCTTCATCATTGACTCCTCAACCAAAGAAATCTGTTTTATGCGAATAACCCTAATGTGTTACAATCTCATGTTGGATCTCCTCTTAACTTTGATTTGCAAAAAAGATCCCAGTATTTTGTATCTCTCTTAACTATAGTTTGCCATTCCATTCTTCTTCAAAAATTGATTTTATTTACAAACTTTATAAAGGTACATTATATCACCATGTAAATTTGCCTTTTTCTAGAATGTAGATTTGATCAGTTTCTTTCTGTTCAGTATGTTATACTGTAATACCCTCATTGTGTTTAAAGGTTGTGGCCCAGATATCAATTACACACAATAAGTTGTGGATATTTTCTAATCAACAAATGTTATTGCACACCTCTGGAGCAGGTAGGACTTGAAGCTAGGCTTCCTGGTGCAGAGGTAGGGTGCAAGACAAAACTCCACTCAATAACTTGCATCCATTTCACTTAATGTGGCACACCTTTTTAAACTATTGAACAATAGAACGTACTCACAATGTCACTAGATGCTTTGAAGTGCCATGGACCATGATCTGTCTCAGGCAGTCAGTCCATTAACAGTTCTCCTGGCATGTCTTCTGAAGCAGGCTGCTCTACCCTAATTGTAGCGGCCAGTTGCACATGAAGTTCTTTCTTTATACCCTGTGCTTGCCGTGCCATGTGATGTAATATTTTGTTTCAGCCTGTTGTATTGGTTTTCAATAACATCACTGTTCTGCTTAAAGTGCTATGACATGGAGACAGTAAGCCAAACAAAATCAGCTTACCTATCCTTGGATTTGTAACACAGTAAAATTAAACAAAGACCATCAAAATCACTCAGTTGTTCCTTTCCACATTTTAAGAAAGACAGATATTTGACGCCAAGTTTATAAATTGAACAGAAATTGATAATTTAATTATTATAAAAGTAACTTTAGTAGAACGAGGATAAATAACAACAAGAAAAGCTAGAGAGTAGTGTTGAGGAAGCAGAGAAGCTAGAGGAGGACTTGAACAGGGTAGGAGAGTTGGCAAAGAAGTGACAAATGAAATAGAATGTGGGAAAGTGTGAGGCTGTGCACTTGGGTGGGAAGAAAAGAGGCATAGACTATTTTCTAAATGGGGAAAGGCTTCAGAAATCTGAAGCACAAAGGCATTTGGGAGACCTAGTTCAGAATTATCTCAAGTTTAACATGCAGGTTCAATTGGCAGTCAGAAAGGCAAATGCAATGTTAGCATTAATTTCAAGAGTACTAGAATACAAGGGTAGAGATGTACTGTTGAGGCTGTATCAGGCTCTGGTCAGACTGCATTTGGAATATTGAGAACAGTTTTAAGCCTGATATCTAAGGAAAGGCATTGGAGGAGGTCCCAAAAAAGTTTGCAAGCATGAAGGACTTGTCATATGAGGAGGAGTTGAGGTTGCTGGGTCTGTACTAAATGGAGTTTAGAAGAATGTTGGGTTGTCTGAGTGAAACTTAGAGAATACTGAGAGGCTAACTTAAAGTGGATGTGAAGATGATGTTTCCATGAATAGTGGAGACTAGGACCTGAGGGCACAGTCTCAGAGTGAAGATGCTACCCTTTTGAAGTGAAATAAAGTGACATTTTTCAGCTAGATGAGGGGTTAATCTGTGGAACTCATTGCTCCAGAAGGCTGTGGAGGCCAAGTCACTGAGTGCATTTAAGACCGAGATAGGTTTTAGATCAACAAGGGGATCGGGGGTTATGGAGAGAAGGCTGGAGAATGGACTTGAGAAACGTACCAGCCATGATCAAAATGCAGAGCAGACTCTATAGACTAAACAATGTAATTCAGCTCCTGTATCTTATGATCTTATTGAACAAGACAATCTACTTAATATCAATAATATCAGCCTAGTCTTCTTTAACCAGAGCCCCTGCCCATATACATACTTAAAGGATAAATGAAGAGAAATAAATAAAGAATTGTAATTTGTCAGTTCATCAGTTTCATGATGGGTACTCAGGCCTTCAGAAATCCTTGGTTAATGCAGCTTTTCACAGCCAATTAAACTGTACGATTTCCTTGAATTTCAAAGTCACTGACAAATGCAAACACGGCCAGTAAACTTCAAGAATCATTCACTCATTTCTTAGAGAGGGGTTTTCTTATCAGAACAAATCGACAATGCATCAAAACAAAAGAATGAGTGAGCAAAAAACAGCAGCATTGTCCGGAAGCTTTTTCAAAATGTACTCAAGGCTTCAAAGCCCTTGTCAGAACTGGTTCATTTTTATCTTCCTCTCTTTTGCTGACATTCTCTGTGATTGGCTACCCAGCACCAATCTGCCCTTAATTAATTAATTCAACATCCACCCAGTTACCAGTCCTGCTCGTAAAAGATCTCAGTGCCAAAATGTTGATAGAGTTATAAAGCAGAGATTGACTCCCCTCTGAGAACCAAAACTAACACATCCAAAGAGAAGCACCTCTCCTATAATCTGTAAAAGGAGTGTGAAAAATGGTATAACCTGCTTTTCAATAACTTCTGGTGGTTAAGTAAAACAAATCCCTGACACTCGCTTTAAAATCCAGAAGGAAGTCTGGAGGGGGAGGCAGTGGTGTTTGTCAAGGTTTGTCCCAAGCAGCTCCGTGACGTGGGACTCCGTGCTCGATGGTCTGTTCCCCGGGTTGCACACTGAGACGGACATCAACTGTGCCTGGAGGATCATCAACTCGGTGAAGAATGCTCTTTGGTCTGTCCAAAACCTGTTAGTCTTCCAGCTAAAAGACGTGACCCTGACTGAGTGTTGCATACTGGCACATCCCAAGGTCCAGGACAATGTGCTGAGGGACGTGCTGAAGCTTGGGGCACCTGCCGCCAAGGCGCGGTGGGGAAAGACCACTGTATAAAGTCTGCCCACCGAAGAACAACAGGGGGCCCACTCAGTAATTAGGCTCCAATGACATCTCAGCTAAACACCAAGAAAGGAGATTTACCAGGATGCTGCCTGGACTGGAGGGCTTATCTTTTTTTTAAATAGATATTTTTATTAGAAGTTTAACATTTTTACAAGTTTACGAAAATAAACAAAACTCTTAAGTACAAACATTGATATACAATTAAATCTTAAATATATAATAACCAAAGTTTAACAAAAGAGAAATACAGAGAGAGAAAGAAAACAAAACTCAACTAACTACTAATCTAACCTACAACTAACCAGAGTGTATATTTAAGTCTCTTACATTATTCAATAAAAGAAAGAGAAAAAAAAACAAAAAAAATGGATAACATAGAAATTGGGTAGTGAGATATATGCTCGGAATGTGTTAACATCAAATGTAACAAAACCCGTATTTGTGCAGGATTCCTCTCCCAAGGAGCCCCAGACCAGCCAGGTTTGTAATCTCAATTAAATAAAAACCCTTGTATTCATATAATTCAAGAAGGGCTGCCATATTTTATAAAATAATTCGGTCTTTCGGTGCACCATATTTGTAAGGAAGTCAAGGGGAATACATTCCATAATTAATCTGTGCCAATTTGAAAGTCCAGGGGGGCCCTCAGCCACCCAGTTTACCAAAATATTTTTCCTTGCACAGAAAGAGAGAATAGAAAATAGTCTCTTCCCGTGCATATCCAGGGAGGGAAAGTTCGAAAAGCCCAAAAGGAGAGATACAGGGTCCACTTTAATTTCCGTTCCTAAAATTTCTGTCAACCTTATGACAGGTCCATAGGCAATGTACAAGAGTGCCCACCTCTAATTTACATTTGGGACACATTGGAGATGCCCCTGCCTTAAATTTTGCCAATCGATCCGGTGCTATATGGGCCCTATGAAATATCTTCAGCTGGATAGCCTGAGTTCTGTTACAGATGGTGATTCATCTGGCGTTTTCCCAAATGTCATTCCACATATCTGTAGAGATTTCTAGTCCCAATTCCTGATCCCATGTTTTAAGCAGATTATCCATATCTCCCGATACTTCATCATGTAGTAAATGATAAATAGTACTGACGGAAGATACCCCCACTGGTCGTAGGACACTACATTCTCTATCGGATTTATAAAGACTATCTAATAACATAGTCTTCTT
>NC_057718.1:72299986-72302425 GCF_004010195.1 Chiloscyllium plagiosum | reverse complement strand
TATAAACATATATAACTATAAAATTACAACCTCAACAAATAATAATTAAATATAATAATACAAAATAACAAGGGAAAACAACCCTGCTCCTAGAGACAGAGGTAAAATAGAATAAGGTAACCACCTCCCCCCACCAACATTAACTAAACCCCCCGGCTTATATGTATAATATATATATACACACACATACATACATATATCTTTATATACACACATATACACACATAAATAAAAAAAAACCCAATGGGTGGAGAAAATCATTAAATAGAGAACAAATAAATAAATCCCTCTCCCCACCCCCCAAGATAATATTAAACAGTAATGTAAGAAAAAGGTGGGGGGATATAAACCGGAGTGGGGGAAAGGCAAACCAACATCCATTATCTCTTATAATTTATCGAAGAGAGTCCAAAAATTCCTTAGCCTTTTCCGGCGATCCGAAGTTATACACGGATCCTTCATGGTTAAAGCATAGCGTCGCTGGGTAACGTAAGGAGTACTGAATATTTAAGTCCCTTAAACACTTCTTCGCCTCATCGAATGCCTTCCTCTTTCGGACCAGAGCTGGGGAAAAGTTCTGGAATGACATGATCTTGGATCCTTTATAGATCATGGCTTGGGAATCTTTTCCAAGATTTCTAGAGGCTTCTAGAAGTATCTGCCTCCTTATAGCTCTGCAGCCGGAACAGGACCGGGCGGGGACGCTGGTTCGAGCCGGGCCCGTGTATTGCGACCCGGTAGGCCCATTCCACCCTTACCTGGCCTGATCCAGCATGCAGATTTAAAAGCTGTGGCAGCCACTGCTCGAGAATCGCTGTAAGCTGGCATTCCTCTTCCCGTTCGGGAAGGCCCAGCAAACGAATATTTTTTCGACGACCTCGATTATCGAGGTCATCAATATGATTCTCTAAGGTCCGGACTCGCTGTTTGAGAGTCCGGACCCGATCCACGGCCGATTGCGCTGTAGTTTCAGAGGTCGTGGCCTTTAGCTCCGCCCCTCCGACTCGGCGCTCGATATCTTTAACGTCTCGGTCGTGCTTTTGCAGCGCGGCCGAGAGTGAGTCCCATCAGAGTCCGGACCCGATCCACGGCCGATTGCGCTGTAGTTTCAGAGGTCGTGGCCTTTAGCTCCGCCCCTCCGACTCGGCGCTCGATATCTTTAACGTCTCGGTCGTGCTTTTGCAGCGCGGCCGAGAGTGAGTCCCATCGGCTACGGAATTCTTCAATAAAAGCGTCTATCTTCACATCCAGTTTAGAGATGATTTCCACGAGGCTCGCCACTGTAGGTAAATCCCCTGGGGCGGCTGCGGATGCCTCTGCTGGAGCTGGAGAGGGTGAGGGAGGGGTTCCTGCTTGCTGAGGGCTGCGGGCTCCCTTCCCTTTAGTCATTTGTACTGAAGATTAGATTGTTTAAATTTAATACTAAGCAATTAATTAAATTAAACAGCTATTTTAAATGATTTGGTGAGTGTGGTGGGGGTGGGTGGCCCACTTTGCTCAAGTCTTGGGCGGAGCACTATCGACTCAGACTTGCTGGGTCGTCGCCATCTTGGATCCCCCGGAGGGCTTATCTTATGAAGAAAGGTTGACTGAGCTCAGACTTTTTTCATGGGAGGAAAGGGGACCTAATTGAGGTATACAAGATAATGAGAGGCATAGATAGAGTCGATAGCCAGAGACTATTTCCCAGGGCAGAAATGACTAACACGAGGGGTCATAGTTTTAAGCTGGTTGGAGGAAAGTATAGAGGGGATGTCAGAGGTGGGTTCTTTACACAGAGAGTTGTGAGAGCATGGAATGCGTTGCCAGCAGCAGTTGTGGAAGCAAGGTCATTGGGGACATTTAAGAGACTACTGGACATGCATATGGTCACAGAAATTTGAGGGTGCATTCATGAGGATCAGTGGTCAGCACAACATCGTGGGCTGAAGGGCCTGTTTAGTGCTGTACTGTTCTATGTTCTATGTTCTAAACTGGATGTTTAACATACAAACTTGTAAATGCAAATGACTCAGTCTGTCCTCTGTATGTAAAGACATGGAATGTATATATGAATGGCATCGCTAATTGTACAGATATCAAAAGATTTCTATGAACAAAGTATATTTTTGAAATCAATAAAAAAAAAAGCAACAATTTATTTATCTAACTCTAACAGTGAAGAAATTAACTAAACTATTAAACCAAATACAGGGAACCTTGATTATTGGAACGAGATGGGCTGGCGCTATTTCATTCGGATCATCGATTGTTCGGTTAATCAATTAAATGCCTTTCCTCTGGGGCTCGGAGTTTTTAAAGTCTGCTGCCTATTCAGGAGACTAGCAGCAGCACACAGCTCATGAGCCCCCGGCCTCGGCCTATCCCACTCCCCCCAGTCCCCATCCAATACCTCCCGCCCCCTCACAACCCTGTTCAACACTGCTCTGTGCCCCCCAC
>NC_057718.1:72282700-72299942 GCF_004010195.1 Chiloscyllium plagiosum | reverse complement strand
TCGTCAAACACCACCCCCTGCCCGTCCCCACCTCCGTGCAACACCACCCCCGCCTGCCCCCACCCCCATCAGCACTGCCCCGCCTCCTCTCCGGAGCAGCCGGACTGGACACCAACAATAAGACTGCTGCTGCCGCCTTTGTGGGGTAAATCTCCAAATAGAGCGCATACACACACCCCCACAGCCCCACACAATTTTTTACTGCAACGTTTTGAAGGGTTCCACCTCTGCCCTGTGCAGGACAATGTTGGTCAGATTATCTGGGGAAGGGGTGGAGGTTTAGTGTACACCCTCTGTAGAACTCCAGGGAAAGTGTGGGGGAGAGAGAGGGTGGGAGGGAGGTCAGTCATTTGGGGACGGTGCCTGTTTAATCACTGTAAACAAAAGACGCGAACCCTGTTGGAACACTTCTTTGATGTAACGTTTCTATTGTGACCTCGCGATCTCCTTCGGATAATCCGGTTTTAGGATAATTGGTATTCAGATAATTGAGGTTCTTCTGTAAATCCCTTCTAACTACTAACCATTCCCAAATAAAACAAGATTCAAATCTCATGCACTTTCAATAAATACAAGTCCCACAAAAAAGTAGATTTTAGTCTCTCAAAATTTCAGCCAGGTTACGTGTCTTCCAGAATGTTCTGTGCCGTCTCCATTCTTTCTTCTGTCATTCGATCATGCATTCTTTAATACATGACTGTCAGCGATTTTTTTTTCTTGAGCTGAGGACTGTTACCTCTAGCAGATGGCAGTTAGATCTGTGGTCTTTGTCCAGCCACCCCCTTCTTTTATACCTTACAATGTCTTACAGTACGTTACAGTACGTTGACCCTACGTTGTCAAAACCATCAGATTTAAATTTAATAAGTTTTTGATGTCTAAGTGCCTGCTTCAAATTGATTGGCCAAGTTCAAAACTCTGTTGTTTTATTTAAAAACTGCTGCATGGCCTGCTAACTGTATGGTCGTTTGATACAAATGTTTCAATACGTATGCTCTCTGTGCATCTGCAACCCCCCCCAAGCTGCTAATCATGAACATACATTGTAAGCCTCTAAACACTGTAACAGCACCATTTTTTAAAATAGACCATGCAGTGTTCCCCACCCCTGCCAAGCATTTTACAATTTTTCGAACACCAAATTCTAACTTTCTGCCTCCCAATTTACAATTGCTCTAACCAGCTTCGCAAGCAAAGTGTTCTTAGGATAATAATCAACCTGCAATTATCTTTCCAGGTCAGTTCCCTTAAGCAAACGTAAGTTTGTTTCCTCTCTTCTCCTTTCTAAAACAAGTTAATGTTCATAGTTCTAAGTCTCAATTTTAGCTCTCAATTCCAAACCAAAAATGAGAAAAATATAAGTAAAATAATGAAGGTCCCAACAGAAACCCTTAGCAGATGTATATGCGGTGGGCCTGTTTTAAGGCTATCCTTAAGTAATCACAAACACCTGTCTGGGGTGTTACTTCCAACTGCCTTATTGCTTCAGTTGTAGAGTGAAGAAGGAGACATCTTTTTGTCACAGAAGGAGTCAGTGACCTAGTGACTATTAATTGAAAAGCTCAAGTAATGTTCTGAGGACCTGGGTTCAAATTCCATCAGGTGGCTGAATCTGAGTTCAAGAAAAATCTCAAATTAAGAATCTCATAAAGGCCATGAACCTGTTCTCACTTGTCCAGAAAAACCCATCTGCATAAGACCCACAGCAACATGGTTGATCTTTCTCTGCCTTCTGAAAAAGTAGGGATGGGCAATATATGGTTTATTGCCCAGCCCTACTTTGTCAGAGAGCAGGTAAAGATCAATGCCATTAGGGAGAGAATTCCAGGATTTTGACCCAGCAACAATGAAGGAATGGTATTATATTTCCAAGTCAGGATCATGAGTAGCTTGGCGGGAAACTTGAAGGTGTTCCCATATATCTGCTGCTCTTGTCCTTCTAGATGGAAGTGGTCATGGGTTTAGAAGGGGCTGTCTGAGGATCTTTGCTGAATTTCTGCAATACATCATGTAGATAGTACACACTACTGCTGAGCATCCGTGTTGGAGGGAATGGTGCTTGTGGATGCAATGCCAATCTAGCAGGCTGCCTTGTCCTGGATGGTTTCAAGCTTCTTGAGTGTTGTTGGGGCTGCCGTCATTGAGGCAAGTCGAGAGTACTCCATCACACTCATGACTTGTGCCTTGTAGATGGTGGACAGGCTTTCAGGAGTCAGGAGGTACATTATTCACCACAGCCTCTGATCTGCTCTTGTGGCCCATTGCGTTTGTGTGGTGTGTTCAATTGAGTTTCTAGTCAATGGTAATCTGCTTGGGTTCTGCCCCTCAACATTTTCTCCTGTACACTGATTACATCATTGGTGCCACTTTCCCTTCTCATCTGGAATTGGAAAACATCAGTTTTTCTTCCAATTTCCAACAGCTCTCAATTTCACCTGGTCTATTTTTGGCCTCTCCCTTACCTCCTTCAACATTTCTGTTACCATTTCTGGGCATAGACAGGCCACTGATATCCATTACAAAACCCACTGACTCCCATAGTTACTAAACTATATATCGTTACACCCTGCTTCCTGTGAGGACTCATTTCCGTTCTCCCAATTTCTGTATTTTAGCCACATCTGTTCTGCTGATGCCATTTTCCACAGAGGGAGCTCAGAAATATTTTTTCCTCAACTGAAGATACCCCATTACCATGGTTGACAGAGCCCTAGTTTAGTTTGTGAACATGGTTGGTGTGGACTGATTGGACCGAACGGTCTGTTTCCATTGCTCAGGACTCAGTGACTCTATGATTCTCAGCCATTTCCGACCTATTTCTGTACTTCTATCCTCACCACTTCTGCTCCCTTCCACAATACCAGTAGGGAGCCTGGGTCCTCGCTTTCTACCCCACCAGCCTCCACATTCAAGGCAGCCCATTGTTCAGTTACTGTTCTACTTCCCTACCTTTGATTGCAGTTTATTTGGGCCAGATTATTGTTACCTAATTGAAGTTGGCTTTCCACCAATTAATTATTCTTTAGATTGTCTTTTTGGTCTTTTCCATAGCCAACAAAAACATAGAAAATAGGAGTAGAATAGGCATTTCAATACTTCAAGCTGCTTTGCCAATCAGTATAATCATGACTAATAATCAACTTGGTGGTCCCTTCTTGCTTTCTCAACATACACTTTGATATCTTAAAACCTTTGACCAGCTGATTCTCTCCTGGAATATCCACTTTACACCTGCTTAAAGCAACTAGCAAAGTTAGGGTCTGGGCTACCTTCTTGAAATGTTTTGAGGGGGTCTGGCCTGGTCTATAACAGTTCTATGACCATAGGCTGCCATTTCTGCCAACTCCAGTGGGATACCACCACAAGACACACACTCCCCTCCCTTGTCAATATTTTGCAGGGATTTTCCCTCTGTGACAACCCTGGTCCAGTCCTCTTCCACTCCCAATGTCTGCTGACTTCCCCATAGCACCTACCCATTCAACGCAGTAATTGCAACGCTTGCCCGTTTACCTTCTCATTATCCAGGGATCTGTACACACTTTCCAGGTGAAACAATGAAACAGTGAAGCATTGAGGTCCTCTCTACTTTTGGAGCATTAAGGAGAGCAAAGAGAGGACACGAGCAGTTTTTAGCAAATAGAATAAAGGAGATCCCTAAAGTCTTCTATAGGTATATGAGGAATAAAAGGATGACTGGGGTAGGAATAGGGCCAATCAAAGACAGAAGTGGGAAGTTGAGTGTGGACCCTTTGGAGATCGGAAAGGTACTAAACGAACATTTCTCATTGGTTTTCACTCAGGAAAAGGAGAATACTGTAGAGGAGAAGAATGAGGTACGAGATATTAGACTAGAAAGGATCGAGGTTAGTTACGAACAGGTGTTGTCTACTTTCACTCTTTCTAGAATTGATAAGTCCCCTGGGCCGGGATGGGATTTACTCGAGGATTCTCTGGGAAGCTAGGGAGGAGATAGCAGAGCCTTTGGCTTTGATATTTGAGTCGTCGTTGTCTACAGGTTTAGTACTAGAGGACTGGAGGATTGCAAATATTGTGCCTTTGTTCAAGAAGGGCAGTATAGTTGACACAGGTAATTATAGACCAGTGAGCCTTACTTGTGTTGTAGGAAAAATTTTGGAAAGGATTGCAAGAGATAAGATTTATAATCATCTAGCAAGCAACAATTTGATTTCAGATAGTCAAATGGCTTCGTCAAGGGCAGGTCGTGTCTCACAAACCTCATTGAGTTTTTTGAGAAGGTGACCAAACATGTAGATGAGGGTAGGGAAGTTGATGTGGTATACTTGGACTTCAATAAAGCCTTTGATAAGGTTCCACATGGTAGGCTGTTGGAGAAATGGCAGAGGTATGAGATTGAGGGTGATTTAGCAGTTTGGATTAGAAACTGGCTTTCTGGAAGAAGGCAGCGAGTGATAGTTGATGGAAAATATTCAGTCTGGAGTCCGGTTAGTAGTGGTGTGCCACAAGGATCTGTTTTGGGACCACTGCTGTTTGTCATTGTCATAAATGACTTAGACGCAGGCATTGGTGGATGGATTAGTAAATTTACAGATGACACTAAAGTCGGTGGAGTAGTGGACAGCTTGGAAGAATGTTACAGGTTGCAAGAGGACTTGGATAAACTGCAGAATTGGACTGAGAGGTGGCAAATGGATGTGAG
Source organism: Chiloscyllium plagiosum (assembly GCF_004010195.1). Taxonomy (NCBI): domain Eukaryota; kingdom Metazoa; phylum Chordata; class Chondrichthyes; order Orectolobiformes; family Hemiscylliidae; genus Chiloscyllium; species Chiloscyllium plagiosum. Next base: position 72,295,261 of record NC_057718.1, on the reverse strand, counting down.
GTGCACTTTGGAAAGAATAACAGGAAGGCAGAGTACTGGGTCAATGGAAAGATTCTTGGTAGTGTGGATGTGCAGAGGGATCTTGGAGTCCATGTACATAGGTCCCTGAAAGTTGCCACCCAGGTAGATAGTGCTGTTAAGAAGGCATACGGTGTGTTACATTTCATTGGTAGAGGGATTGAGTTCCGGAACCGCAATATCATGTTGCAACTATACAAAACGCTAGTGCGGCCACACTTGGAATTTTGTGTCTCCATATTTCGGGAAGGATGTGGAAGCATTGGAAAAGGTGCAGAGGAGATTTACCAGGATGTTGCCTGGTCTGGAGGGAAGGTATTATGAGGAAGGGCTGAGAGATTTGGGTGTGTTCTCATTGGAAAGAAGAAGGCTAAGAGGGGATTTGATAGAGACATACAAGATGATCAGAGGATTAGATAGGGTAGACAGTGAAAGTCTTTTTCCTAGGATGATGATGTCAGCTTGTACGAGGGGGCATAGCTATAAATTGAGGGGTGACAGATTTAAGATCGATGTCAGAGGCAAGTTCTTTACACAGAGAGTGGTAAGGGCGTGGAATGCCCTACCTGCTATTGTAGTCAACTCAGCCACATTAGGGAGATTTAAACAATCCTTAGATAAGCACATGGATAATGATGGGATCATGTAGGGGGACAAGCTGCGAATAATTCACAGGTCGGCGCAACATTGAGGGTTGAAGGGCCTATTCTGCGCTGTATTGTTCTATATTCTATAATTTTGCACACTTTTGACTCTATTCTGCAAGTTTTACATCTCCAAATGTATCTGATAAGGTGTTACCATTGTTGTGTTTAATTGTAAAACTGAGAAATTTAATACATTTACTAGAATAAACCACGCTTTTTGAAGTGTGTGCGCTTCTGCATGTTGAAACCATAGCCACTGTTGTTACGTGTGGCATTGGCAGGTATAGTTTTACTTTATTTACATACACCCAACTGCTTCAAAAAGCTTTTACATAAACTGGAACATTTTACCACCTATGGGAACCCCAAAGGGGTATAGTGGCACTCTGCAAGGGTTGTATTTTTGATGATTCATGTGGATTCTGACCTGACGTATACCATGTTGGGGCAATGTGAAGGAAATAGGCAGGAAGTTTGATGAGTTGGTTAGCAAACCAGCTTCTTGAGATGCAGAACAAAGGGAATTTACGTAGAGTATCACAATAAGACCCTCAGATACAGGAGCAAACATTAGGCCATTCAACCCATCAAATCTGCTCTACAATTCAATCATGGCTGATAAGTTTCTCAACTCCATTCACCCACTTTTGGCCCGTAACCCTTGATCCCCTTAACAATCAAGAACCTATCTCACTTCATCATAAATCTACTCAGTTACCTGGCCTGTACAGTCTTCTGTGGCAGTGAATTCGATAGATTCACCACTTTCTGGCTGAAGAAGTTTCTCCTTTTGTTGATTCTAAAGGCTGTGCCCTCAAGGCTGTGCCCTCATGTCCTAGTCTCTCCTACGAATGGAAGCACCTTCCCAACATCTACTCTGTACTGGCCATTCAATATTCTATAAGTTTCAATTAGATCCCCCCTCATCCTCCTAAACTCCACCGAGTGTAGACACAAAGACCTCAAACGTTCCTCATATGTTGATCTTTCCATTCCTGTGAACCAGCTCCAGGGTCAGTACATTGTGGGGCCCAAAACAATGCGCAATACTTCAAATATGGTCCGACCAGAGTCTTAATGAGCCTCAGAAATGCATCCCTGCTTTTATAGTCAAGTCTTCTCAAAATCACGCTTATTTTATTTAAATGGTGCAAGGTGATTCTTGAATTAAAAGCTAATTTTAAATAGCCAGAAAGAAACAGGATGAATTGAAAGAAAACTACACCATCAGAAGAGGGATACTATGACATATGGTATGTAAAAGATGTGAATAAGGTTGTTCAATCTTTTGTGTTTCAGGGAGGCTTATGGTGTTTTGGAGGGAATGGGCTTCCTTACGCACAGAGTTTGAGCTCTGTTCCATCCGAGAAAGTTGAGTCATTTTGTCTTCAAGCACTAGCTCAACATTCCAAGGTAAAATTCTGTTATTTTCTCTGAAGGTTCTGAATCAAATTATTCTGTTTTTTGTTAAGAGATAAAGCTAAGCACTTTAATGTGTTATGATTTATTGTCGAGAGACATTTGGATATCTACTGAACTAGAATGGAGGAACAACCAAAGCTGTCTAGCTATATAGCTTGTTCAATCATTGAATTCTGTTTAAAGAGTGTAAATTAATTTTACATTTTCGAATCAACCTGTTCACACCTCTGGAGCAGGTGGGACTTGAACCTGGGTTTCTTAGCAAAGAGTAGGAACACTGCCACAAGAGTCCCTTCTAGATCAATTTTATCCTCACACTGACAGTAGGCATTCAACAAATGCAGTGAGGTTCATTTAAGTAGCTGATCTTATTAATTACTATTTAAAGAATGTAGTTGTTAAGGTTATTCTTTCCCTGCATTTATTCTGAAGGCCAGAATGCAGTCCCTTGAATGATTCTTGTCCCTTACTCATTTGCTAAAGTGATCATGTAAGCCTTTGACAGTGGATATTGGAAATCTGTTGAATAATTAGGTCAGAACAGTCCAACTAGTATCTGTCATCTGTCAAACATCAAGCAAATGTCTTTTGAAGCAATTATCAGGGTAATTGCAGTGCTAGAGAGATTGGAGGCCCGCGAGGAGTCAATCCATCTAGTTACAGCTAAGAGTCAAGAAAGGTACCACCATAGTTCTAGTGGAAAACAATACAGAGGAACAATTTTTGAGAGAAAATAAAACAAAAGTGCAAGAATTAGGGTAATAGTCCTCAATAATGCAGAGCCCGGTGCATTAGTGCAAAAGCTATGATCAAATAATTTCTGTCAGTTTTCAGCCAAAAGTGCCGAGTGGATGATCCACCTCGGCCACGTTGGAATGCCCCCAGCATCACATAAGCCAGTCTTCGGATAATTCGATGCACCATGTGATATCAAAAAATGGCTGTAACTGAATACAGCAAAGGCTGTATTTGTGCAACAGTACTGAAGTCATGTGCTGCATAACTTACTGCAACCCAAGCTAAGCTGTTCAAGTCTAGCTACAACACTGATATCTACCTGACAATGTTAAAAATTTCACAGGTATGTTCCTTCTACAAATTCAACTGGCCAGTGACCGACCTATTAGTCTACTCTTAATGATCAGTAAAGAGATGGAAGATGTCATCAACAGTGCCATCAAACAACACTTACTTAGCAATAATCTATTGATGCTCAGTATGGGTGTTGGCAGGGCACTCTGCTCCTGACTTCAGTATAGCCTTTATTCAAAAATGGACAGAAGAACTGAATTTTAGAGGGTATCTGAGACTGATGGCCCTTGACATCTTGGCACTGATTGTGCCATCAGTGAGCCTGAATAAAGTTGAAGTCAATTGCAATTGAGACGTTACATTCTTCACTGGTTGGAGTCATACCTGATATAAAGGAAGAAGGTTGTGGCTTTTGGCAGTCAATCATTTCAGTTCCGGGACATCTCTACAGGAGCTCCTCAAGGTAGTATCCACAGCCCAGCCATATTCAGCTGCTTCATGAATGACCTTCTCTCCATCATAAGTTCAGGAGCAGGGATGTTAGTTGATGATTGTGCATTGTTCAGCAACATTCACAGCTCATCAGCTACTGATCAATTCCTATCCACATGCAATAAGTTATGGACAGTATACTGGTTTAGGCTGATCAGTTGAAAGTAACATTTGTGCGACACAAATACCAAGCAATGACCATTTCAACAAGAGAAGTGCAGCTTCAACAACATTCGAGAAGCTTGAACCATTCAGGACAAAGCAGCCCCCTTGATTGACACCACATCCCTGAAGTCAGACTCACAGTTCTGTAGTTCCCCAGTTTCTCCTTACAAGCTCTATGAACTTCCTGAGGAAGTGGTGGATGCGGGTACGATTACAAAGTTTATAAGACTATTAGACAGATACATGAATAAGAAAGATTTGGTGTGATATAGGCCAGGAGCAGATGGGTGGGACCAGTTTAGTTTGGGATTATATTTGGCATGGACTGGTTGGACCAAAGATTCTTTTTCTGCGCTATGTGCCTCTAACCCTTAGGGACATTAACATGAAGATGGATCAGGGCATGCAGGTCCTCAGTTCCCTAAAAGTGGCAACACTGGTGGCTATGGTGATTAAGAATGCATATGGCATGCTCGCCTTCATCAGCCAGGGCATGGAGTACAAAACTTGGCAAACCATGTTGTAGTTATATAAGACCCATGTTAAGGCTGCATTTGGAGCAGTGTGTCCAATTTTGGTTGGCACACTACCAGAAGGATGTGGCAGCTTTGGAGCAAGTGCAGAGAAGGTTCACCAGGATGCTGCCTGGTCTTGGGCATTGGCTATGAGGAAGGTTAAAAAGATTAGGATTGTTTTCACTGGAAAGACAGCAACTGAGAGGAGACCTGATGGAGGTCTACAAAATTATGAGAGGCGTCGATAGGGTGAATAGTCAGAGACTTTTCCCAGGGTTGAAGTTTCACTTACAAGGATGCACAGATTCAAGGTGAGAGGGGAAAAGTTTAAGGGTAATGTGCGAGGGAAGTTTTTCTTGCAGAGAGTGGTAGGAGCCTGGAATGCACTGCCAGAAGTGGTGGTGAAAGCAGGCACATTGGCGAGCTTTAAGATACGTCTGGATGGTTACATGAATGGGGAATGAATAAAGGGCAGAAGGTTTGTTTTTTTTTACTTTAATTGGGGCATGGTGATAGGCGTAGGCTTGGAGAACTGAAGGGCCTGTTCCTGTGCTGTTTTGTTCCTACCTCATTTACAAAACACTGTGGAAGGTATCCTCAATGCAAAAATGAAACTTCGTCTCAGTAAAGACCATGCTGTTGTCAACAAAGAAAAGAAAGAACATTGTCATTCTTACCGATAATATCATGAACAGATGCATCTGTCTAGGACAGATTGATCAGGGTGATCGTCCCACAGATCTATTCTGGCACTTGTGTCCTTTACACTTCAGCTTGGTCAGTAGTGATGCTCCCGAGCTGCTTCAGGTAATGAACTTTGATATCTTGCTAACATACATTTTGTGCCATTGCTACTGCCCGTTTTCAGCAAGGAGCAATGCTGATTCATCAGCCAAAAGGTAGTGATATATGACCGTTCCTTGCCCATATTTGACCTGGTACTGTGAGACTTCATGAGGTCTGGAGTCAATGTTGAGGAGTTCTAGGGCATCTGTCTCTGACAATTGTGCTGCCATCTCTACTAGTCTCTTTTGTCAGTGGGACAGCACATAAGCACATACCCTGGGGTGGCAGTGCTGTTTTCTGGGACTTTGCCTATAAAGGTATGGTTCCATGAATATGCTTTTGTTAGGCTCTACCAATTTTGGCACTAGCCCTTGACGTTCATTAGGTGGATTTTGCAAAGTTGAGTTCACCGTTGTTTGTTTCTAGTGCCTAGGCAGATGTCAGGGCAACAACCAGTTTGAGTCCCTTTTCACCAGTTTGAAATGATTAATATTCCCTAAAAGACATCAGTGAATCAGATGGGCTTGTTTTACAGCAATTGACAATGATTTCTTGGTCGTCATTGGACTTTCAGTTTGAAATTAAATTCTGTTATCCACCGTGGTGCAATTTGTACCTGAGCCTCTGTATTACTAAACGAGTGACAGTACAACTTTTTTAATCACTCATGGCATGGACATAATTGGCTGGTCAGCATTTATGACCATAAGAATGGCAAATACTGCAAATCAGAGACAAAAATAGAAATTGCGAGAAAAGCTCAGCAGGTCTGGCAGCATATGGAGAGAAATCGGAGTTGAAGTTTTAGGTTGAGTGACTTTTCCTCAGAACTAGACCCGGAACATTAACTTTAATTTCTCTACATAGATGTTGCCAAACCTGAGCTTTTCCAGCAATTTCTATTTTTGTCTCAGCATTTATTATTGATCCCTCGTTTCCCTTGAGATGGTGGTGGTGAGCTGCGGTCTTGAATCACTGCAGTCCGTGTGCTGTAGATAGCTCCACAATGATGTGGGGGGGGTTTGGTAATTATGACTTTTCAACCCAATGACAGTGAAGGAATGATAGTGTATTTCCACATCAGGATGATGAATAGATTGCACAGGAACTTGCAGGTGTTTTCTCTCACCTGCTGTCCATGACCTTCTAGGTGGAACTAGCACACACTGCAGTTGCTAAGTATTGATTGTGAAGGGAGTGGGTGTTTGTAGATATGGTGCCATTCAAGGGAACTGCTTTGTAATAGAGTCATACGGCACAGAAACAGACCTTCCAGCCCACCATGTCTATGTTGACCAATAAACACCAAACTGTATTAATCCCATTTACATGCACTTGATCCATAGCCTACTATACCCTGTCATTTTAAGCACTCATACAATTGGTTCTTAAAGATTGCAAGACTACTTGCCTCCACAGCCCTCTCAGGCAGCGAGTTCCATAAATCAGCCTGCTTTTGGGTGAAAATATCTTTCCTCTGATCTCCTCTAAACTACTTACTCCTCATGTTAAACTTGTGCCTTCTGGTCTTTGACACATATAATCATAGTGTAATATTGTGTGAAAACAGGCCCTTCTGCCCAAACTGGCTCATGCTGAAATTGCCTGCATTTCCCATCCACGTACCTATCCAAATGCTGTTTTAATGTTGTTATTGTACTTGCCTCAACCACTTTTTTAGCAGCCTATTTCATATCCACACCACTCTCTGCGTGAAGAGGTTGCCCCTCGGGTCCTTTTTAAATCTTTCCCCTGTCACCTTAAACCTATGCTCTCTGGTTTTCAATTCGCCATCCCTAGGAAAAAGACTATACGCATTCATCCTATCTATGCCCCTCATGATTTTATACACCTCAATAAGGTCACCCCTCATTCTCCTATGCTGCAAGGAATAAAGTCTATCCTGGCCAACCTCTCCCTATAACTCAGGCCTACTAGTCCTGGCAACATCCTCTTAAATCTTCTTTGCACTCTTTCCAGTTTAACTAAGTCTTTCCAATAACAGGTTGACCAAAACTGTACGCAATACACCAAGTTGTTGGCCTCACCAACAACATATTCAGCTGTAACATAATGACCAACTTCTTTCTGCTATGGTGGAACTATTCCCATGATCTACTTTGTCTATGCCTCTCATAATTTTGTATACCTCATTCAGATACTCCTTCAGCCTCCTCTGCTCCAAGGAAAACAAACCCAGCCAATCCAGTGTCTCTTCATAACTGAGACTTTTCGCCCCAGACAACATCTGGTAAATCTCCTCTGTACTCTGTCCAGTGCAATCATGTCCTTCCAATAATATGGTGATCAGAACTGCACACAGTATTCTGTCTGTAGCCTAACCACTGCTTTAAAAGTTATAACAAGATTTCTTTGCTTCTATATTCTATACTGAAGCTAATTAAGGCAGGCATTCTGGATACCTTCTTCATGCACCTATCTACTTGTGCTAACACCTTCAAGGATCTGTGGACTTCTACACCAATTTTCCTTTCATCTTCAACACTGCCTAGGCACCTACCATTTGTTGTGTATATCCTTCCCTCAGTAGAACTGCCAGCTGCATCACCTTGTACTTATCAGGATTATATTGTTCTGTCCAAATTACCAGACCTGAATGGTGTCATGCTTCTTGAGTGTTATTGGAGCTACACTCATCCAGCCTAGTGAGGAATATTACACCATTCTCCTGATTTGTCCTTGTGGACAGCCTTTGGGGAGTCAGGTGAATTCCTAGCCATTAATGAGTCCACTTGAGTTTCTGGTTAGTGATAAGCCCGAGGATGTTCTGGAGCTGAATGGCCTGGTGGAATCCAAACTGGGCATCAGTGAGCAGGTTTTTGCAAAGCAGATGCTGCTTGATGGCACTGTTGATGACAATTTCCATCACTCTGCCATTGCTGGCATGTCTACTCGCTAGCCTGTATGAACTGCTGTTCATGATGAAGGTTGCTTACGCCATCATCTTTAAGTGTAAAACGATACAGGAACAGCTTGACTTGTTGTGGTAAAGAAAAAACATTTGCTCGTTTCGCTAGAAACTTGTTTTTACTTGTTGTTAACAAGATGTAGATTATTACATGATAGTAAATGATGATTCAGTGCAGTTGACATTGTTATAGAGATGTTGAGGAGATAGAGATCAGACCTTCAAGATCATAAGCTGTTCTGTTCACCTCAGTATTAATCCTTTCAGATCATGTGTCAGACATCAGGACCTTCACAGGGCCCCAGTGTGCATTCGGATAATCTGCAGATTGTAAGATTTTCCCCATTTTCATTGTGCTTTCTCAATTTACCAACAGGATTATAAGGTCCATTATTCTGTTCTTTCAGCTTTGTAACATTATTTTTGCGGGAGAATCATAAAATCCCTACAGGCTGTTTGCCTATCAAGTCCACACCATTCCTCTCAAGAGCATCGCACGCACACCCAACCCTGTAACCCTGCATTTCCCATGGCTGATCCACCTAACTTACACATCCCTGAACGCTATGGGCATTTCAGCATGGCCAATCCACCTAACCTGCACATCTTTAGACTGTCAGAGAAAACCAAGTGCCGAGAGGAGACCCACAGCCATGGGAAGAATGTGTAAACTCCACACAGTTGCCTGAGGCTGGAATCAAACTTGGGTCCTTAGTGCTGTGGTAACCACTGAGTCACCATGCTGGCCCAAAGAGAATGGTGTGATTTCAGTGTTACAGGAATGGTGCTCAGTGGTGCTTTCTTTTGGGCCTACTGTTGACTGGGAAATTGTTGCACCAAATACAATTCTAATTCAGAGTTTAGTTTGAGAAGGCAGATCATTTCTGTGTAATACTGCATCATTTTGCTGCATGATGTTGCCTGTACTGTATTTGTATGAGTTTCTTTAAGCTGAAATGACTCACTTGGAATTTGCTGTAATACCAGGTTCCAAGTCACTGTGACAAGATTGTAATGAATGGAGGTCTGCAGTTGCTTCAGAAAATATATCAGCTACGTCATGATTCTCAGAAAATTCAAAGGAATATCATTCGAACAATTGGAAATTTGGCTTTACATGAACATCTTCACTCAGCCATTGTACAATCAGGTACAGTGAAAATATTCCCTGACTGACCACCTGATTATTTTGAAAGAAATTAAGATTCATATATTACCTTATAAGTTTCACAGCTATTTTGTTATAGCTGTTTTTATTCAATTTTCTCTATCTGTGAGAGCAGATTTAGGTTACTTTTTATCCACTGACTTCAGCATTTTGTGTGGTCATCAATGTTGCTAAGTATAATTTTCTTACTGAAGTTACAAGCTGTGGAATCTGTAATCTAAGGCTCAGAATTCTTGAATTATAGGATGGATTGGTATACTCGCTGAGGCAATGAAATCACCACACGTTATTCACGCTTCACATGCGGCAAGAGCCTTGGCCAATCTTGACAGGGACACAGTAAAGGAGAAGTATGAGGATGGAGTATATATTCTTCATCCTCAGTATAGAACCAGGTAAATGTAAATTAAATATTTTTTGTTTTTTCCAAATAATTAACCTTTGGCAAGTACAGAATAGGAAAGCCATTTAAAATGTTCATCTTTTAAGCACATGTACCTGGCATTCTGCCTCTGCTAGTGTAATTCATTATTTTATAATTTAATTCATTTGATCAATTTTCTGATATCCACTCCCTCTGCATGCAACCTAGCTCTCATTGTACAGGATGAGTGAATGAATTTATCCTTTTCAGTACTATAATAGGGTGCTTCTATCTTGTACCTTTAGCATAGTGAAATATTACAATGAGTTTCATGAGAGAGTTAATAGACTCACACATTTGAGACTCTAACATATATCCCAGCAGCATTCGATTATTTGCAGGTTTCCATGCTAAAAATTATCCTTTTTCCTGATTCCTCTGATTTAGCTAATCCTCTAATAATGCAAATATATTATCCCGAAAATCACAACTGAAATGGTGGGACATTGTTATACAATCGGGAGGGTATGCCCTGGCCGTCCTCAACATTGATTTTAGACACCATGCATCAGGTTAAACAGGGGCAAAGCAACCTCCTGCTTGTTACTATGTATCGTCTTTCCTCAACTGATGAATCATTATTCCTCCATGTCAAAAAACACTTGGAGGAAGCAATGAGGGTGGCAAGGGCACAGAATATCCATTGGGTGGAAGATTTCAATGTCCACTGGCAAGAGTAACTCGGCAGCACTGCTACTGATTGAGCTGGATTCTAAAGGACATAGCTGTAGTTTGGGACTGTGGCAGGTAGTGAGGGAACCAACAAGAGGGAAAGACCTACTTGACCTCACCTTCATGAATCTACCTGCCATAGATGCATCTATGCAAGACAATATCAATAAGAGTGACCACCTCATAGCCCTCGTGGAGATGAAGTCCCTCCTCCAAATTGAGTCAAAAATCACACAACACCAGATTGTAGTCCAACAGGTTTAATTTTAAGCATTGGCTTTCGGAGTGGTTGTGGAGTATAAGATTGTAAGACACAGAATTTATAGCAAAAGTTTACAGTGTGATGTAACTGAAATTATGTATTGAAAAAGACCTTGATTGTTTGTTAAATGTCTCATCTGTTAGAATGACCATGTGGGTTGGTGACGATTCACCACGGCACATTCGCCGCCGTTGATTAGCCACTGCCGATTTGCCACCAGACTTTCTCCGCTGGGGTCATTTGACCTCTGGAGACTATTCGCCACCGGAAATATATATATGTACTGATTGTTTTCCCTCCCGCCTGTTCTTTCATACTTCTCAGTCCCCTTTATTTATATAACAACATAGTACATATTGATAAAAAAAGGTGAAATAAGTATCATTTTATTGGTTTATACATAAAAATGAGTTACAAACACTTGCGGTGGCAAATCGTCCTCAGTGGTCAATGGGCAGTGGCTGAGCGTCCTCGGCGGTGAAAGGGCAGTGGTGAATCGGCGGCAGCAAATGGTCCCATCCCGGACCATGTTGGTTTTGGTTCTTTCATATGTAAATCTCAAAACCTTTTTTTTAAAAGTTACCTTCTCAAGTGAACTTTAACAACTACCAACTGTCAGCCCAGATAATGTAATGAAGGTGTGAGTTCCCCTATGTGATACTGTTTGTACCACAATGTTTCAACTGATTCTAATCTAAAAAAATGAATTTACAGAATCTCACATGGACTCATGCAGTTTTTGAGCGAAGTAGAGTCATAGAGATGTACAGAATGGAAATAGACCCTTCGGTCCAACCTGTCCATGCCGACCAAATATCCCAACCCAATCTAGCCCCATCTGCCAGCACTCGGCCCATATCCCTCCAAACCCTTCCTATTCATATACCCATCCAAATGCCTCCCAAATGTTGCAATTGTACCAGCCTCCACCACAACTTCTGGTAGCTCACTCCATACACATACCACCCTCCGCACGAATAATTTGCCCCTTAGGACATCCTTCCGAAAGGAAGGAGACCAGAATTGCACACAATATTCCAACAGTGGCCTGACCAATGTCCTGTACAGCTGCAACATGACCTCCCAACTCCCATACCCAATACTCCAACCAATAAAGCAAAGCATACCAAACACCCTCCTCACTATCCTATCTACCTGCAACTCCACCCTCAAGGAGATATGAACCTGTACTCCAAGGTCTCTTTGTTAACCAAACTCCTTAGGACCTTACCATTAAATGTATAAGTCCGGCTAAGATTTGCTTTCCCAAATGCAGCTCCTCACATTTATCTGAATTAAACTCCATCTGCCACTTCTCAGCCCATTGGCCCATCTAGTCTAGATCCTGTTGTAATCTGAGGTAACCGTCTTCGCTGTCCACTACACCTCTAATTTTGGTGTCATCTGCAAACTTACTAACTGTACCTCTTATGCGAGCATCCAAATCATCCAAAAAGTGGAGGGCCCAGCACCGATCCTTGTGGCAATCCACTGGTCACAGGCCTCCAGTCTGAAAAACAACCCTCCACCACCACCCTCTGGGCGGCACTTTGGCACAGTGGTTAGCACTGCTGCCTCACTGCGCCAGAGACCCTGGTTCAATTCCTGCCTCAGACAACTGACTCTGTGGAGTTTGCACATTCTCCCCGTATCTGCTTGGGTTTCCTCCGGGTGCTCCGGTTTCCTCCCACAGTCAAGATGTGCAGATCAGGTGAATTGGCCATGCTAAATTGCTCGTATTGTTAGGTGAAGGGGTAAATGTATGGGTGGGTTGCGCTTCGGCGGGTCGATGTGGACTTGTTGGGCCGAAGGGCCTGTTTCTACACTGTAAGTAATCTAATCTAATCTAATCTAATCTAATCTGTTTTCTACCTTTGAGTCAGTTCTGTATCCAAATGGCTAGTTCTCCCTGAATTCCATGAGATCAAACCTTGCTAATCAGTCTCCCATGGGGAACCTTGTCGAACGCCTTACTGAAGTCCATATAGATCACATCCATCGCTCTGCCCTCATCAATCCTCTTTGTTAC